>NW_028270163.1:45733950-46036892 GCF_037043375.1 Chiloscyllium plagiosum | reverse complement strand
CCCTACATTGAGGTAACAAAGCATAGACTGGGTCACTGCTTCACAGAACACCTGTGTTCTGTCTGTAAAAAAGAGCTTCCAGTTGCCTGCCACTCCAAAACACCACTCTGTTCCCTGGCCAACATCGCTGTCTCATGTTAGCCACTAACATGCCCTATTAATAGCTATTCACCCTTCTAGCCAGATTGTTATCCACTCCTCTGTCTGTCCAACTGCTCTACTCTCTCTTTGGGCTCTATTCCCACCTATCATTTACTCCTTACCACCACCACGGACCCACCACCCCCCCGCCCCCCTCCCCCCCACACCAACCCCCAGCCTCCCAAAACCCTGTCTTCTGCATATAAACTGACACTTTCCTAGCTACCATCAATTCTAAGAAAGGGTCACTTGAGCCCAAAACATCTTTTGTTTACTTCCTCAATCCTCAGTATCCAAGGGCCCAAGTACACTTTCCAGAGGAAGCAATGTTTTACCTGTCCTTCACATAATCTAGTCTACTGCATTTGCTGCTCACATTCTGGTCTCCTCTACATGGAGGAAACAAAGCATAGACGTTAATTTCTCTCAGATGCTGCTAGACCTGCTGAGCTTTTCCAGCATTATCTGTTTTTGGTGTTGAAAGCAAACTGCTTAATTGGTATAACATTCAGTACTCAGTAGCAGTAGTGTGTACCATCTACAAGATGCATTGCAGAAATTCACCAAGGCTTCTTAGACCTCATCTTCCAAGCCTACTGCTATTGTTATCTAAAAGGACAAGAGCAGCAGATACATGGGAATACCACTAACTGCAAGCAAACCTCCAAGCCACTCACTGTCCAGAACTGGAAATATTACCATTCCTTCAGTGTCACTGGGTCAAAATCATGAAACTTCCTCTGTAACAGCATTGTGACACACCACATTGAATGTAGTAGTTCAAAAAGGCAGATCACCATCACCTTCTCAAGGGTAATTAGTGATGGGCAATAAATGCTGGCTGAGCCAGAATTGCCCACATCCCATGAGTGAATGTAATTTTAAAAAACTGTGATTTATTGTTTATTTTAAGATCGTTCTAAACTGACATTTTCTATATAGAGAGAACTATGTTTTGTGTTTACTTTTCTGTGATAAATGTATATTCTTCTGGTAAACAACATTGACAACCTTATATGAACATGTGAATATTTTCAATGAATAACTATCCAGATAACTTATTGCAAAAATTGAACTTATGATCCATTAAACTAAATGCAGTATTATTAAATGCAGGACTTACACAGTTAATAGTAGGTTCCTGACAGTGTTGCCAAACAATGAAATCTAGGGGTGCAGGTGTATAGTTTCTTGAAAGTGAAGTTGCAGGTAGACAAGGTAGAGAAGAAGGCATTTGGCACTCTTGCCTTTATTAGTCAATGCACTGAGTACAGGAGTTGGGACGTCAAGTTGCAGCTGTACAGGACATTAGTGAGGCCACTTTTAGAATGCTGCATACAATTCTGGTCACTCTGCTAAAGGAAAAATGTTTTTAAACTAGAAAGAGCGCAAAAGTTTTAAAGGATGTTGCTGGGACTGGAGGTTTTGAGCTATAGGGAGAGGATGACTATGCTCGGCCTTTTTACCCTGGAGCATTGGAGATTGAGGTGTGACCTTATAGACGTTGATAAAATCATGAGGGGCATGAATAAGATGAATGACCAAGCTCTTTTTCCCAAGGTGGGGAAATCCAAAAGTAGAGAGCACAGATTTAATGTGAGAGGGGAAAGATTTAAAAAGGAGCATAGTTCATAAAACATAGAACAGTACAGCACAGTACGGGCCCTTTGGCCCTCAATATTGTGTCAACCTCTTATCCTACTCTAAGATTAAACTAACCTACTTGCTCCTCATTTTACTATAATCCATGTGCTTATCCAAGAGTCGCTTAAATACCCCTAATGTACCTGACTCTACAATCACTGCTGGTAGTGCACCCACCACTCTCTGTGTAAAGAATCTACCTCTAATATCTCCCCTAAACCTTCCTCCAATCACCTTAAAATTATGACCCCTTGTGATAGCCATTTTCACCCTGGGAAGAAGTCTCTGGCTATCCACTCCATCTATGCCTTTCATCATCTGGTAAAGAAGTCACCATCTGGCTTCTGCCAAAAACGTTGACTCTCCTGCTCCTTAGATGCTGCCTGACCTGTTGTGCTTTTTCAGCGCCACACTTTTCAACTCTGATCTGCAGTTCTCACTTTCTCCCATCATCTTGTACACCTCTGTCAAGTCACCTGTCATCCTTCTTTGCTCCAATGAGAAATGCCCTAGCTCCTTCAACCTTTCTTCATAAGACATGCCCTCCAGTCCAGGAAGTATCTTGGTAAATTTCCTCTGCACCTTCTCTAAACCTCCCATGAGGTGATTAGAACTGAATGTAATACTCCAAGTTTGGTCTAACCAGGGCTTTATAGGGCTGCAGCAAAACCTCACAGCTCTGAAACCCAATCCCCCTGCTAATAAAATGCAACACACCATACACTTTCTTAACAATCCTATCAACTTGGGTGGCAACTTTGAGGGATCTAGGACATGGACCCCAAGATCCCTCTGTTCCTCCACACTGCCAAGAATCCTGTCTTTAACCCTGTAATCTGCATTCAAATTCAACCTTCCAAAATGAATCACTTCACACTTTTCCAGGTTGAAATTCATTAGCCCAGTTCTGCATTCTGTCAATGTCTCGTTGCAACCTACAACAGCCCTCCACACTATTCGATCATTGCCAAGCACCAAATCTATTATGGCCTCCCCTCCAGTCGGCTATTTACATATTGAATCAGGAATGCTTCCTCGACATACCTGACAAAATCTGCTCCATCCAAGCTATTTGCACTAAGGAGGTTCCAATCAATATCAGGGAAGTTGAAGTCACCCATGACAACAACGTGTTACTTCTGCAACTTTCCAAAATCTGCCTCCCAATCTGCTCCTTCATGTCTCTATTGCTATTGGGGGGTTGAAAGATAACTCCCAATATGGTGACTGCTCCTTTCCTGTTTCTGACTTCCACCCATACTGATTTGATAGACAAAACTGAGGAACAAATTTTTCATGCAAAGGATGGTGCACATATGGAATGAACTGCCAGTGGGAGCAATCAGAGCATTAAAAGGCATCTGGATGAGTATATGAATAGGAAAAGTTTAGTGGGAAATGGGCCAAATGCAAGCAAATGGAACCACATCAGTTTTGGACATCTGTCCAGTGTGGACAAGTTGGACCAAAGGGTCTGTTTCTGTGCTGTATGACAATGACTCTATAACAGCTGGGAACATCACAGAAGATAAAGGCTACTTATCAACTGTGGAGTTTTAAATGAAATTGAACTGTGTGCAATTACCAACAAACCATCCTACCTTTTTACTTATGTTGGATGGACAATGATTAATGAAGCCGCTGAAAATGTTTGGATTCAGAACATTGCTCGGAAGAGCTTCTTAAATGATGTTCTGATCCTGAGATGATTGTTCCCAACAAATACTATCTCTCTCTGTGCTATAGATATCATTTCAATTAACAGTGAATTTTCCCCCTACTTTAGCAGTATTCCCTCTATTTTAGCAGTATTTCCCCTTTTCTACCTCTGGGTTCAAGTCCTACCTGTCACAAAGGTGTGTCAATTTCCATGTTTAGATGAAGGTAGGAATGAGATGTGTCTGAATATTGTTAGTCAGTGTAAAATTGATTGAGATGCATTCCCAATATGTACTGAATCTAATATATCCCTTTCATTTGAAGTATCTTCAGAATATGGCATGAACTTCCTCACAAATTCTTGTCCCTTGCTATTCGAACTTGAGCAGAGGTTTGCCGAAACCTTTTTTACGGAGTGTCATCTGATGTGACTGAGGATGTTGGTCTGACATTAGCAGAGAGATCAGAAGAGATCCGAGTAAAACAATCCTGGAAATAGAAATGTCTTAGACACTGCATTAGACAACTTTATTCAATAGCCTGGATGCTGGTTGGTTAGCTCAGTTGCCTGGATAGCTGGCTTGTAACACAGAACCACACCTCCAAGAAGGAGTGCGTGTGGAGATATCCACAGTCCTCAGATACTAAGATGAAATATCTAACTATACGACTAATGAGCTTAGCTTTAAGTATATAATTAAGGCCCTAACAAATAGGGTGAGGTCAAAATTTAAGTAGCAGACTGGTAGAAACACAAAATGAATTCACCCAAGGCATAATTCTATAGATTTGCTTCAGCAGAGCAATTGATAATGTTTGGAAGTCAACCACTGTAAAGATATCATTTTCCCTTTCTTTTCTTAATCCTATAGGTACATGGTAAGAAACTGATTACCATCCTTCCATTCCCTCGTGGCTGGGTTAATGACACCAAACAGTTCATCACAAGTCACAGCCTTAGGATCAAGATCTATAGTAATGGCTTTTCGCTTCATCTTCAAATAGGTAGTTTTCAAGGATAGCATCACCTAAAAAAAGTGAAACAAAAAACAATCTGACTCAAAATTTATTCTAATGCTACAGAATTAACATTAATTCAGAAGCTGATTTTATAATTGCCAAACAAAAATTTATAAGTTTATAATTATTAATACTAAGAAGACTTTTTAAATAGATTGTGAAAACAGCAATAATGGTCTGGAGCAATAACTCCTGACATGGAAACAAATTAACAAATTACAGCATTGTTGCATTTTTTAAAAGAACCTTCACAGGGAGAAGTTCTCTCTTTTTCTAAGATTCCCCTTCAGATTGTATTATCCAACTGAACATTGCTGCTGAGCAATAAAACATGAAACAAAAATAGAAATTGCTGGGGAAACTCAATAGGTCTGGCAGAACTTTTGGGATAAAAGTAGAGTTAATGTTTGAGTTTGGTGTTTCTTCATTAGAACAATTTTGATGAAGAGATGGCAGACTCAAAACATTAACTCTGATTTCTTCCCACAGACACTGCCTGGCTTGCTCAGTTTCTCCAGCAATTCCTATTTTTGTTTCAGATCTCAAGCATCCACAGTTCTTTGTTTTATTTTAAATATGAAAACTGCTTGCCACTTTGATTTCTCTCTAGAATTACATTCATGTGTTATAGTTTTATGATACTTTGATAAAATTACGAATGCTTAAGTGTCCTCTGTATGCACAAAGCAGCATTGCGTGAAACTTTGCATAATCTGATTAGGTTAAACCTTCAAGCCTCCTGGGAGCAATGAAGTTAGGATTAACAGACTCCTGTATGTTGCAATCACCAAGTCATTTACAATTATCTTCCTTTCCACATGGAGGAAGACAACGTTAGTTCTCACCCAGAGTACTGAAGAACAATTTTGCAAGAACCTCCATATCTTGACCAGAGTTGGCAAGATAGTATAATGCACACCTCACAGTTTACTTGCTTGGCCAGCACAGGCTTCAATATCTAACTATATTGATGCCGGGTCCTCACAGACTCAGTCACTCAGAAAAGATAAAAGGGAGGTTAATTGACATCTTTTAATGTCTGGGAGGTCCACTACCCCCAATCTATGGGCCAGTTGCAATTTGACTAGCTTGATAAGGGGAAGCCTGTGATGCCAGAATTAAGTCTCTAGAATATTTGTATAGGAAAGGTCAAAGGAAGCATTTGCATAGGATATAACAAACAAGGAAGGATATTCATTTTAATAAGGGCTACTCGGCCTAACCAAGATATGTTGGAAATGCCTCCCTTCTTTAAAGTTCTTGCTTAATTCTGTCAAACAAATGGACTGATCAAAGTCTGCAGTATCAGAAATACCCAAAGAAAAAAACCCTGTGACCATTTAAAGGGAAATGGTGATTTACCCTCAGTGTTGGGTATCCTTCTAAAATCCCCATAGGCATTACCTTCAATTTAGAAAAATTAATCGTATAGCACGAAAAGGCACTAAATGAATTAATGCATTATATCAGATCGGGTACTGAAATTATAGAGTTAGACAAAAAGATAAGAACATCATCCGCATATAATGTTGTCTTATGTGATTTGATCCCACTTCTGGGGCAAACTATGTTGGGATTCCTACGGATAGCCTCTGCCAGTGGCTCAATCACCAATGTCAAAAGCAATGGTGAAAGGGGACAGCCTTGCCAACTGCCAATACAAATATTAAAATTACTGGATCTCACACCATTGGTGAGAATCGCTGCCAGGGGATTGCTGTAAATGACCCTTACTCACTCAATAAAGGCTTCACCAAGGCCAAACCATTCCAAAGTATAAAAAAGATAAGGCCACTCAACCCAATCAAATGCCTTTGTGCATCGAGGGAGATCACTAATCTCTGCACAGATTGTTGCTGACACGCTTGCAACATATTAAGTAACTCCTGACATTGTTAGATGATCTGTGGCCCTTTACACTTCCGACTGGTAAATAGGGAATAATTAACCCCTTAGCATAAGCCTTAGCAGTTTCCCAGAGAATAGACGGGTTGCTGGCCTTTTCTGAATTAATAGCTAAGAAAGCTTTAAATTCTTCAGAGAAATACTCAATGAACTTACTGTCCTTAAGAATAAAGGGGTCCATTCGCCAGTGCTGAAAAGCTGTTGTATGCCCTTTATCTTAACCACTAAGTGTACTGCTGCATGGTCAGAAACAGTAAGATTCCCAATTTTGCAGGACACCACTGAATCCAAGTATGCCACAGGGGTTAGGAAGAAATCAATCCTAGTGCACTTGTGCAGATTAGAGAAGAATGTGAAGTCCCTACCCGTAGGGTGGAGCCATCTCTAGACATCACCCAGACTCAATTCCACACGTAAGTCCACTAGTTGCTTCGATTGCAAAGAGAGTGTTGGGGGACTTTTTGGCATTCTGTCCACCGTGAGAACCATAAAATCTCCCCCATAACAATATGCTACAATACAAGGGTACTCAGTCTAGAAAATGCATCTACCAGGAATTTAAGAGGATGAGCCGGGGACAATGAATATTCAAAATACCATATTACTCCCCATATAGCAAGGCTTTAAGGATTACGAACCACCTTTGCTCATCTTTAATATGATCTAATAATTTAAATGGGAGATTCTTTCTAACAAGTATGGCCAATCCCCTACTCCTAGTATTAAAAGATGTCAAGTACACCCAATCCAACCCACCCTGCTGCAATTTCAAATGTTCCTTATCATCAAGCTGTGTCTCCTGCAATAGGGCAATTGAGATTAGAAAGTATCCTTTTCCTGTTAACTGGTGAATAGCTCACCTTAATGCTCCAGATATGGCTAATGGTGTGCTTAAATTTAAGCATGCCATTAGCCATAATATTCTGCAATGACATTTGAACTCCTGAGAGGAATAATTCAACTTACAAATTGCTGAGCATCACCAAAAAAAGACTCATAGAGCCTAAAAACTACACAAAGTAAAACTACTATAACTACTAACAAATTTACAAAATTTTCAAGAACTATATACACAAAAAAAAAACAAAAAGCAAAACAAAATACAAATTACCAAAGGCACTCAATGAGGGAATTTACCCCCTGTCTACCGGAGGCACTTACTCATCCCACAACTGCCTTCGTCATCCCTTCCAACTTGAGCCACACCCAAGATCCAAGCAAAAGAAAGAAAATAGCAATATTAACAAAGAAGTTAAAAGTAAGTATTCCACCCATTCCCAACTATACATTAATGCTGATTAATATCAGAAAACATCTATCAACACTTACTTTAAGAGAAGGAAACAAAAACATTATTGTCTGTGTACATTAAACCATCTAGCCTACTTTGAAGTGTCCAGAAAGATTTTTGGTTTCTCTGAGAAATCAAATGAACATGTAAGACTATTGTAAATAAAACAAAGCACCACTGGTCCCTCAGTCTTCTCTTAATATCATTAAAGGACTTCCTTTTCCAAATCACCACTACAGAAAAATCCTGGATAAACATAATCGTAGAGCCCTCATGAATTAGGGCCTGTGGGGATCCCTCCTCTCTGTTCTGGAGGCTTCCAGAACTCTTTGTTTATCCCCGTAACTATGAAATTGCACTAGGACTGAGCGAGGACACTGGTCCAAACCTGACCTGTGTGCACATCCTGGTGAGTTCTCCTGTGTACACAACCTGGTGAGTTCTCTCAGTCTTCACCCAACCAGCTTCAGCCTCTAAGCAAAGGAATTGTGGAAGCCATCTCTCAAAAAAAACCTCACTGGCTGACCACCTCCCATTCCTTCCGGCAGTCCAATGATGTGGACATTCTTCCTCCTCCCTCTATTTTCGAAATCGCGACTTGCTCAGTTAAGACCCAGACCTGTTTCTCAAGGGCCTGCATCCATTCCTTTGAGGAATTGATTATGGTCTCCGATGCTGCGGTCCATTGTTCAACCTCCTCCATTCTCTTTCCAAGGGCCTCAAGCTGCTACTCATGTATCTGAAGCATGGCTGAAATCGAGTCCAGCCTATTGCAGAAGTTCACTTCAATCAAAGCCTTGATAATTTGCCGCAGCTTCGCAAACTCTACGACCAAGGCCTGGTAAGCAATGGGTCTGACGAATTAACAGAGGGAGTGGCAGTCATGGCCGCAGGCATGTTTGGTGTCTCTGAAAGATCTCCGCTCATAAAAACAGGATTAGTAAATGTTCTAAAATTGTTTTAATGTCAAATTTTATCAGAATAGCATAAGTAGGGATGGTTAACATACTACTTTGCTTGAGTTGTGATGCAGAGCTCAGTAAAGCAGATCTTTCAGATTGCTGCCATCTTGGATCCCTTCCTGGGCCAACTTTAAAGTAAAAACTTAAGCTGTATCAGTCATCAGACACCTCCAATCAGGAACTAATTATGATTCAGAGTCCCTTAGATTTTTGGGATGGAAGAAATAAATGAAAAGACAACAGTCCAAGTGAAAAGAATGGCACACTGGGGAGTGAAAATATCAAGGGAAGACAGGAACTACCTACTATGCAGGCAATGAACTTCCATTTTCTTGGTCATCTCAGATCAACCCCTCCCTGATCAAAACTTTAGGGCATATTTTATTACCAATGGCACCAAGTTCAAAACTGGTTCAGGCTTAGGCCCAGGCAGTTGTTAAAGAGAAGGATGGTGTTATTGATTAGGGAATAGTGTGTGTGGAATGGACTGTAAAAAATGAATTTAGTTTCTCTATGTTTATTTGGAAGAAATTTCTTCTCATCCAGCACTGGACTTGAGAAAAGCAGATGAAGTTTTTCAAGATTGTGGAGACTTTGGAATGTGCGGATATGAAATTGAACTCAGGGTGATCAGTGACGATGTATTAAGAAGTCTGGTTGCGTGTTGAATGTTTTGCTGTAACTGGACTTTGGATTTGCAAGCTGTTTTGTGATGCAGAGTTTCCACTTCATGGATAAAGCATTTTCCTTTGCTTGGGAGAAATTAGATGTGCGGACAAACCAGGTTAGGTCAGATGGAGCTGATGTCAATGGCCTGCCTTCCACACACTCCCTTTAATGCTAATGCCCAGTAAATCTAGTTTGTAGCATATGCTACAAGGTATAGTACAGCAACTCACCAGTGCTCCTTCAACAACACATTCTAAATGCATAAACACCACCTATCTTCAAGGCCAAAGTTAGCAGACTCACAGGAGCAATATCACCTGACTAGCACTTTCCCTTTCTGGAGAACATGCAAGAGTGGATCTTTGTTTGGTTGTCAGAACCTGATGATTGGAGTCCTGCATGGATCTGTGACGGCCACTCCTTTCATCAGCATTTAAAACAGTATATCTTTTTGTAAGGGAATAGCCACAGGAGAGTTCTGCTATATCTGTCTGGTCCTCTTACTCAGCCTGCTGGCCACCCTTTCTTCTCCTGCCTGTGGAGTCTTAATCTGCGGTATGACCACTTCTCTGTATGTGGTATCCATGACACTCTCTGTGAATGTTCTTGACTGTCTCCAGCTGCCACTAAGGCTGCAATCCCTAGGCTCCCAAGAGTTGCAGCTGGAGAAATTTCCTGCAGACATGCTGGCCTAGCTACTGGAAAGTTTACTGACTTCCCACATAGAGCATGAAGAGCTTCCTGTCTTGACTTATGCCTTTCAAATTAAACTTTTTTAGAGGATAATTAATAACTCACCAGTCTTTATTCCATGGTCCTCATAATTATAGAATGTAGTCCTTACAAACTATAAACCACACACAAAAGCAAAAAAACAAAAAAAACCACTTTCCCGCTGCACCAAAATCCCAGTGAGCTCAAATTCACAGAAGCACAGACATACTTTGTTTTTGTCTCACTTGTGATGTGCTCTCTCCCAACTGCTCATGTAAAACTTACTAATGAATCACTAAGAATTATTCTTCATGTGCTCATGAACACTGTAGACATAAGAGTCTGAATTTTAAATAAACTGACCTTGAGAAAGTATAGATGAGGAGATGGGAGACAGGAACATTTAGACTACTGGTGAGGGTCAGGCTTCTCAAATAATGTCATACATAGAGTTTGGGATTGCATGCACCACCACTGTGGAATTTTAACTTCTCACTGAGCATGTGTTATCTCTGACTATTCATTATCAGGAACCCAGCTTAACTGACAAAACTGATTTCCAATCTGATCTAGAACCGGTCATTTCAGTTAAAAGACAAAGTGCACCTCTGGTAGAGAGGGATGGCAGTGATGTTGGCAGAGGAATGGAAGTGAGAATGATAATCTAGATAGGGAAGTTTGCTAGTTTGGAGGAGCTGGAATAAGGAATCAGAGGCAGGGAAAAGGAGTGATCAGGTACCTTGTAGGGCAAGGTTAGAGAACTCAGTTGGGGGAAATCAGACATCCAGAGACAAAGAAATCAGAAACAGAAACAGTGCTCACAGTTCACGATTCACCCACAAGAGGAAGTGTCCTTTCCATGTCCACCTTGTCAAGACCGTACACATCTTACAAACTTCAGTCAACTCACCCCTCACTGTTCTATATCCATCTGGGAGCTCCTTATGAATTCTTTGCAACATTCTTTCTGACTATCTTTTTACGTCATTTGTAAATTTAGCTAGCATGCCTGCACTGCCCTCATTTATGTCATCAATCAAATTCATTGTATGACTGGCTCTGCTGCATAGCATTGAAGTAAAACTTGGAAATACAATAGTTATAGGAGATTCAATTGTAAAGGGAAATAGATAGGCATTTCTGTGGCTGCAAACAAGACTTCAAGATAATATGTTGCCTCCCTGGTGCTGGGTCAAGAATTGTTCAGAGTGGCTACAGGACATTCTGGAGGTGGAGGATAAAGTGGTGGTGGTACATGTACTGACATAGGTTAAAAAAAAGGACAAGGTCCTAAAAGCAGAATATATGGAGTTAGGAAGTAAGTTGACAGTAGGACCTCATGATCTTACGATTAATACCAGTACCACATGCTAGTCAATAGAGAAATAGCAGGATATATCAGATGAATACATGGCTGGAGAGATGGTGCAAGAGGGAGGGGGTTTCAAATTTCTGGGTCATTGGGACCAATTCAGAGGAGGTGGGGATAGTTACAGCCAGGCAGGACCAAAACTAATATCTTTAGGAAGTATTTGCTACAGTGGTTGAGGAGGCTTTAAACTAAAGTAGCCTGGGGATGGGAGTCAATGCAAGCAGTCAGAAAAAGGGATTCTGGATTAGAAAAAAAGACAGAAAGAGGAATAGGAAAATTGATGAACAGAGAAATCAAGGGCCAGGAACAAACAGGGGCTCAATGAAAACTGATGGGAATGAGACAAGCAATGTTAAAAGGAGAAATTGTAAGGCTTTGTGCCTTAATGTGTTGAATATTTGCAATAAACTAAATGAATTAATCACACAACTGGAAGAAAATAGTTATGATAGAATCAGGATTATGGAGACATGATCACAGTGGGACTAGGGATTGGACAGAATATCTAGGGGCATTCAATATTTAGGAAGAACTGAAAAAAACAGTGAGATAAGAAGGAAAAGGCGGTTGAGTTGCATTGCTGATTGAGGAGGAAATTAGCATAATAGTGAGGAAGGATATGAACAATAGCCTGATAATGTGAAATCTGTATGTGTAGAGCTGAGAAACACCCAAGGAACAAAAAACATTAGTGGGGATTATAAATGGACCCATAAACTGTAGGTGTGATATTGGGAATGGCATTAAACAGGAAATTAGTAACAAGAAACATGTAACAAAGGAACATCAGCAGTTATGGGTGACTTTAATCTACATACAGATTGAGCAAATCAATTAGTAACAATAATATAGAGGAAGTATTTGTGTAGCTTTCAGGTGGTTTCTGGATCAATACATTGGGGGACTATCTAGAGAACAGATTATTGTAGACAGGGTAATGTGTAATGAGAAAGAAATAATTGGCAATCTAGTTGTGCAAGACTTCTTCAGAATGGGCAATCACAACATGATAGAATTCATTATCACAAAGAAATATGACATAGTTGACTCTACAGCTGGGTTCCTGAATCTAAATAGAGGAAACTACGATGATACGAGGTGCAAAGACAAAGGAAAACATGCAAAGAGTGTATGGGTGAACTGCCGCTAAAGTAAAATGGGAATGGTAGCCAAACATGGCTTCCAAGGATAATTAAAGTTGGTGTTAGATCCAAGGAAGAGGCATTCAAATTACCCAGATAAACCAACAGATCTGAGTAATGAGAGCAGTTTAAAATTCAACAAAGGCAGACAAAGAGTTTGATTAAGAAAGGGAAAATAGAGCAGAAAGATAAGTTTACAGGAAACATTAAAAATTGCCTGTAAATGTTTCCATAGGAATGTGAAGAGAAAAAGATTTACAAAGTTAAATGTAGTTCCCTTACAATCAGAAATAGGCGAATTTATATCAGGGAAATGGCTGACCAATGAAATACATACACAAATGTTTGGGAACATAAGATTTAGTGAGAGCAAGGAACTGAAGGAATTCATATTATTAGGGAAATGATGTTGGGGAAATGGATGGGATTGAAGGCCAATAAATATCTAGGTCCTGACAGGTGAATATATAAATGGTCTAATTAATGATCCCTACAAGCTGGTGGAGCATTGCAATTATGGTGACTTAAAGTCAAAATTCGTAATAGATTGGATCATTATAGGCATTACGAACAAGTCTTTGTCATTTGCATTAACTTTCAAAGAAAACCTAACGCCAGAGAAAGTCATTCAAATGGTGAGTGAAGCAGCGATCCAGAAGGAAAACAGACCAATCCAAAGAGAAGAACACAAATCTTGACACAGGATATCTACAGAATGTATTAATTTCTGAAGGTACAAAACCTCAAAAGACAGGCAAGGTAAGATAGTGCAGCAGGCAAGACAGACACCAGGCCCATGCCTGTGCTGTGGAGCAAAGAAACTTCACAGGCATGAACAGTGCTGAGATTTCAACATTGAAAGCTTTTGTTATACAATGTACATTATTTTCAGAAAATGTGCTAAAGCAACTCATAACCACAGAAAAGCAGAAAACTAAAAACTACCCACACAAAGAGACCAGTTTCTAGTAGAAGATAAGCCCAAAGTTTATCTTGGGGAATTAATTGACCCAGACCAAATATTTTGACATTTATGTTAATTGGCATTTAACGAATTTCATATCAGACACAAGAGTACTGTCATAGTACTGTCAGAAAGGAAACTTTGGTATGTTACAACATTGGTTACATTGATGACAGAAGATCAACTACATTTTCCAGGTGCATCCTATTTAATGTTAAAGATATACAACAAATGACTTCCCAACAAAGGGGACGCTAAATACCAGAAAACCGATATGTACTTCACAGCAAAGAAGAGTAGAAGAGTTTATATTGATCTTAATCTCATTCAAAAATGGAAGCGGTTAAACAACGAAAGGTTCAGGAAGTCCCTGCAGAAAATCTTGCAGTGTTCTCTAAACTCATGGTGGGACCTAAACGAAAAGCAGAATCTTCTGAAAGAAACAATTAACACCATCAAGGAGATGGAAATGGCTTGGCTGAAATGTTTTCAACTGAAGGGTTCTGATTCCAAGTTGTAACAAATTTGAAAATGAAGTGCAAGCAAAGAGACAAGAACTATACTGTCTACATCACTGTATGAAACTACATACAGTGATATACAGAAAATAGAAAGATCTGCAACTAAATTAAGTCGAGTGAACAAAAACTCTGACATATTCAAGACTAATCTTAGGTACTGATGTGATGAGAAAAGGACACCTTCAACCAAAATATCCAATCTCTTCATCTACCAAAGAAAATTCCTAACTATCAAGCAATTATTTATCTCTAGGTAACACAATTGAGATAGTGAACAAGCTGATTTCAGTAAACAAAATATTAATTGAGAAGGAAGCAGAAAGGCCAAAGAGTAAGTCTACTTACTGCAGCACAGATCTAAAGCTAGAATAAGAACCAATTCCACTGACATATAACTCCCCAGAAGACATCACTAAGAAGAAACAAACAATGTGCAATATCCAAGAAAGCAGAAAGGAAAAGGTCACCTAATCCAGCAGAGATATTGACAGCTGTAAAGAATAAATGTTTGTCATGACTTGTTAGTTGTTATATGGCAACCTGATGTGTTCAGAATGATCTGATATCCTAACACATTGTTGACCTTAGCATATGGGAAGGTCTTTTGTAGATGACAAAATCACTGATTCACAGCATCAAATCACACAAATATTTACCTGTGATTTTCCAGTTCCAGCATTGCCAACAACAAAGACTGAGTGACGTACTTGAAGTATTTCCTCCAGCTGAATTACTTTCAGAACAAAGCTATCTTCAGGCTGTAGATGGAGTTCCAGTATTGACTGCCTAACAACCTATACAAACATAGGAAAATCTATCAACGTTAAAGAAAACAAAAATTGAAATATCTGACAACAAATTATCTTAGCTGCACATATGGATTATAAATAGTAAAGCAACAGTGCTTCAATTCCACGTTCTGTTGTTAACTATAGAAACATAACATTAAAATTTCGTGATGGAGAAGGCCAAAGGCCGAATATGGCTGACAGCGATAAATTGCAAAAGTTCTGGTGACATGGAGATAAGACCATTAAAAGAGCATAAGAAATAGGAACAGGAGGGGGCTGTTCAGTCCCTCGAGCCTGTTCTGCCATTCAATAGTATCATAGCTGATCCAACATTTCTCATCTCTACTTTCCTGATCTTCCCCTCTAACACTTGATTCTCCTACTGATTAAGAATCCATCTATCTCAGCCATAAATAGCCACATGGGCTCGATACCAAACCAAAACCAGTTCTGATTTGTTCTTTGTGGTTATGGCAGCAAAGTGGCGGCTTCAGGCAGTGACTGAAGTGGCAATGGCTTGAGTGTCAGCTTCAGCATCGGCTACTTGGTGAATCCAATCTGTCCCTCCTGCTATGGCAGTGACACAGTGGGTTCAGTGGTGGCAGCATTGCAGATTGGTCCAGAAATCCTTGTTTTGGCTACCTCATGGGTGGCTTTTGTAATGGCATCCTGTAGCCACTTCAGAAGTCCAGAATCCATGGAAGGAACAAAAAATGAACTTTGTCCTTATTTTGTCTCAATTTTTTTTCCCAATATCTGTATTTAAAATGATGCCAAATTGTGGTGACTTTTAGACATCTCACTGTATTTTTATAATTACACTGACAATAAATTGCTATTCTATTTTATTACCAGTTGAACTTATATGCTAGCATTTTGTGATTTATGCATGAGAACTCCCAAATCTCTCTGTGCTACAACTCTCTATATTTAAATTAATCTCTTCAATTCTTCCTGCCAAAGTGCATAATTTATATTTTCCCACATTGATTTGAAGTTACATGAACTGACAAAGTGAAAAAGAGGTGAATAAATCAGCAGAGCAGGACCTAATTGACAACTAACCTAGAAAGCAGCAGTTCAAAAAATCAATCGTGTAATCGGTCCAAAATTCCTGGGGTGGACTTTGAATGCTCAACTTTTTGATTACATATATAAATTAAGCCAAGCTGATGCTCAAACAAAACACATAAGGGAGTAACACGACGTACTATGTGGTAGATGCAAGAAGAATTTATATTTTATACATGGGGGAATGTTTCCAGTGCTCTCTATACATAGAACAACATAGAACATAGAACAATACAGCACAGAACAGGCCCTTTGGCCCTCGATGTTGCGCTGACCTGTGAACTATTCTCAACTCGTTCCTCTACACTATCCCAAAATCATCCATGAGCTTTTCTAAGGATTGTTTAAATCTCCTTAATGTGGCTAAGTTGACTACATTAGCAGGTAGGGTATTCCACGTCCTTACCACTCTCTGTGTAAAGAACCTATCTCTGACATCTGTCTTAAATCTATCACCCCTCAATTTGTAGTTATGCCCCCTCGTACACGCTGACGTCATCATGGTAGGAAAAAGACTTTCACTGTTTACCCTATCTAATCCTCTGATCATCTTGTATGTCTCTGTCAAATTCCCTCTTAGCCTTCTTCTTGCCAATGAGAACAGGTTCAAGTCTCTCAGCCTTTCCTCATAAGACCTTCCCTCCAGACCAAGCAACATCCTGGACGGCACGGTGGCACAGTGGTTAGCACTGCTGCCTCACAGCGCCTGAGACCTGGGTTCAATTCCTGCCTCAGGCGACTGACTGTGTGGAGTTTGCACGTTCTCCCCGTGTCTGCGTGGGTTTCCTCCGGGTGCTCCGGTTTCCTCCCACAGTCTAAAGATGTGCAGGGTCAGGTGAATTGGCCATGCTAAATTGCCCATAGTGTTAGTAAGGGGTAAATGTAGGGGTATGGGTGGGTTTCGCTTCGGCGGGTCGGTGTGGACTTGTTGGGCCGAAGGGCCTGTTTCCACACTGTAATATAATCTAAAAAAATCTCCTCTGCACCTTTTCCAATGCTTCCGCATCCTTCCTGAAATATGACAACCAGAACTATACACAATATTCCAAGTGTAGCTGCACTAGCGTTTTGTTTAGTTGCAGCATGATATTGTGACTCTGGAACTCAGTCCCTCTACGAATGAAACCTAACACACCATATGCCTTCTTAACAGCGCTATCAACCTGAGCGGCAACTTCCAGGGATCTATGTACATGGACTCCAAGATCCCTCTGCACATCCACACAACCAACAATCTTTCCATTGACCCTCTGCCTTCTTGTTATTCTTCCCAAAGTGCATCACCTCACATTTAGCTGCATTGAACTCCATTTGCCACCTATCAGCCTAATTCTGCAGTTTATCCAAGTCCCCCTGCAACCTGTAACATTCTTCCAAACTGTCCACTACTCAACCGACTTTAGTCTCGTCTGCAAATTTACTAATCCATCCACCTATGCCTGCGTCTAAATCATTTATAAAACAGCAGTGGTCCCAAAACAGATCCTAGAGGCACACCACTAGTAACTAGTAATACACTCATTTACAGTGACAGTGTCAAATGTACTTGAAAAGTGACATAAAAAGAATGATTCTTGCATTTTATTGCTTTTAATATGATATGATTTTAACAGTGTGAATTGCAACCTATTTGTAAATACAGAATACAAATCTAATTGGTGTATTAGTGGGCTTGTTTGTTAGTATTTTGCAAAACATTGAAAACTAAGCATGTAAATTATAGTTGATCTATATATTTATATTACCTGTTCAAAATCTAAATCTCTCTTTCTCGGCACATCTAATGCTGGGAATAGATCTCCAATGAGTCCCATAAAAACAGGCAAATCATCTGTAACTATCTTTGGAATATTAAAGTCTCGCAAAGCTCTCATAAGAACCTGATCTTCAGGACGAGTTGGATCTCCTCTTTTCAATGAGCCAGCCACAACCAACACAGACTTGATAGCCCGTAATCCCCAATCATAGTGATCCTGTGAGATAAAATGACATGCTACATATTTGGTATCATTTGTTGGAATCCTGTCAAATTAGGACAGCCGTTGATTGAGGAAGAAAATAGAGAGATTTCTTTACAGCGATTTTAATCATTGACATTTTTATGAAACACTTCAATGAGAGTCTTAATCATGCTAAATCTCTGATTTCTTCATAACTCTCCTTAAAATTGACTCAGTTGGCCAAGTTTTTCGTCAACTGTTCAAGATCAATGAGGCCATCAATGTGTGGAATTACAGGAGAACGGCGAGATCCTAAATGATATTTCATGCCAGTATTTACTGTGGAGAAAGAAATGGAAGTTAGGGAACTCAGGGAAATAAATGGTGATGTCTTGAAAAGAGTCCACATTGCAGAAGAGAAGATGCTGGAATTCTTAAAATGCATAAAGGTAAATAAATTCCCAGGACATGATCAAGTGTATCCCAGGACACTAAGGGAAGCTAGGAAAGAAATTTCAGGGCCCATAGTAGAGACATTTGTACCATCAACAGCCATGGATGAGATGTCAGAAGACTAGAGGGTGACTGTAAGGAGAGCCAGGGTACTTCAGATTGGTGAGCCTGACTTCAGTGGTGGCTAAGTTGTTGAAGGGGATTCTGCGAGATAGGTTTGACATGTATTTGGAAAGGCAAGGACTGATTGAATAATCCTTTGTATTCTGCTCTGGGTGCCTTATTATAGGAAAGATGTGGAAGCTTTAGAGAGAGCGCAGTGGAGATTACCAGGATTCTGTCTGGGCTGGAGGGCGCATCTTATGAAGAAAGGTTGAGGGAGCTAGGGCTTTTCTCTTTGAAGTGAAGCAGGATGAGAGGTGACTTGATAGCAGTGTACAAGATGATGACAGGCATAGATAGAGTGCTAGAGACCTCTTTCCATAGCAGAAATCACGAGGGACCATAATTTTAAGGTTGATTGGTAGAAGATTTAGGGGAGATGTCAGAGATAGGTTCTTTCCATAGGGAGTGGTGGTTGCGTTAAATGCACTGCCAGCAGTGGTGGTAGAGTCAGATACATTAGGGACATTTAAGCGACTCTTGGATAGGCACATGTAAGATAGTATAATGAAGGGTATATAGGTTAGTCTGATCTATGTGTAGGATAAAAGGTCAGCACAACATCGAGGGCTGAAGAGTCTGTACTATTCTATGGCTTTGTGCATGGAAAATTGTGTTTCACAAAGTTGATTGAGTTTCTTGAAGAGATGACCAAGAAGAGAGCTGAAAGCAGAGCAGTAGACGTTGTCAACATGGACTTTAGCAAGGCGTTCAACAGGGTTCCACATGGTAGACTGATTAGTTAGATTACATGGGATCCAGGATGAGCTAGCCAATTGGACACAAAATTGGCTTAGTGGTAGGAGGCAGAGAGTGAGGTAGAGTACTGTTGTTCAGACTGGAGGCCTGTGACCAGTGGTGTGCCAGTGGTGTGCTTCAAAGATCAGTACTAGGATTCACTGTTGTTCATCATTTATATAAATGATTTGGATATGAATACAGGAGGCATGGTTAGTAATTTTAGTGATATCGTGGACAGTTAAGAAAGTTATCTAAAAGTACAGCAGGATCTTGATCAACTAATGACATTATCAGCATTGAATGTCATTTTATCAACTTTTTGAGGGCTCCATTGATCAGAAGATTATCTGGACCAAACATAATCTCCCTCCCATAGGAAGGATGTTGTGAAACTTGAAAGATTTACATTAGGCTCAGGAATGACAGATGGAGCTAATTTAGATAAATTACAACAAGGTGTTGCATTTTGGTAGTCAAACCAGGGCAGGACTTATGTAATTAATGGTACGACCATGGGGAGTGTTGGATGGGGTTTGGGGGACAGAGGATGGTGTTGGTCTGGGTTTAGGGGGCAGGGGGGTGGTATTGGGGGCGCATAGGGGGATGGGCGGGGACGGTGTTGGATGGGGTTTGGATGGTGGGGTGTGGTGTTGGACGGGGTTGGGGGTGCGGATGGGGTTGGGGGGCAGGCGGGGTTGGGGAGGACGGCCGGGGTAGTGTTGGGGGCGGGTGGTGGGCAGTGTTGGATGGGGTTTGGGAGGCAATGGGCGGTGTTGGATGCAGTCTGGGGGCTGTTGAGTGGTGTTGGATGGGGATTGGGGGGCGGCGGGCAGTGCTGGACGGAATTGGGAGGCGGGGGGTGGTGTTGGACTGGTTAGGCGGATGTGAACTCGTGCAAGCTGTTCTGTTGCCTTGTCTCCTGAATGGGGAGCAGACTTAATAGAAAACTCCGATCCCCAGAGGAAAGGCATTGAATTAATTAACCGAATAATCAATTATCTGAAAGAAATAGTGCCTGCCCATCTCGTTCGGGTAATCGAGGTTCCTCTGTTCTCATGCAGTGCCTTTTAAATGCTGTAATTGTACTAGCCTCTTCCACTTCCTCTGGCAGCTCCTTCCATATCACACCACCCTTTGTGTGAAAAAGATGCCCCTTAGGTATCTTTCCCCTCTCATCCTAAACCTATGCCCTCTAGTTCTGGACTCTCCCACCCCAGGGAAAAGATCTTGTTTACCTTCCCTATCCATGACCCTCATACTTTTATAAACCTCTAAAAGGTCAACCTCTGTCGCTCCAGGGAAAACAGCCCCTCCCTAAAGCTCAAACCCTCCAACCCTGACAACATCCTTGTAAATCTTTCAAGTTTCACAACATCCTTCCTATGGGAGGGAGATTATGTTTGATCCAGATAATCTTCTGATCAATGGAGCCCTCAAAAAGTTGATAAAATGACATTCAATGCTGATAATGTCATTGAACATCAAGGAGAGAAGGGTAGATTCTCTCTCAAAACTGTTACCTATGATGTTGGGAATCTTAGCTGGAGAAAGTGAGGACTGCAGATGCTGGAGATCAGAGCTGAAAATGTGTTGCTGGAAAAGCGCAGCAGGTCAGGCAGCATCCAAGGAGCAGGAGAATCGACGTTTCGGGCATGAGCCCTTCTTCAGGAATAATTGAAGAAGGGCTCATGCCCGAAACGTCGATTCTCCTGCTCCTTGGATGCTGCTTGACCTGCTGAGCAATCTTAGCTGGAGGTCAAGATGGATCAATCATTTGGTACTTCTGGCTGAACTTGTTTGCAAAGGTTTGACTTTAACATTTCTATTGATGTGTTGTGCACTTATATCATTGAGGATAAGGACATTTGTGGAAAGTCCTGCTCCTGTTAGTGCTTAACTGTTCATTAGTATTCATGACTGAATGTGGCAGAACTGTAGATTTTAAATCAGGTTTTAATTCTGAGGAAGGGTCACCAGACCCAGACGTTAATTCTGACTTCTCTTCAGATTTGCTGGCAGACCTGCTGAGCTTTTCCAGCAATTTCTGTTTTTGTTTTTGATTTACAGCATCCACTATTCTTTCAGTTTAAATCAGACTTGTTAGCTGTGGTGTCAATTATCTCGGTCTATAGCAAGCTGCTTGCATTGTTTGCTAACCAAACAATATGTTTTATAGTCTCACCAGGCCGATACCTGAGGACAGAGGCAAGAAGGGTAGGTGTGATCTTGGAGGAGAGGGGTGTCCATCACTGATGGCCAGAGGAAACATTCTTCAAAGTAGGTTTCCTCACTTACTGTCTGCTTTCAACCTACTCAGTGAAACCTTTCAGGCTTGTCATCTTCCTTCCATCTCTCAAGCTGTATGTGTTATAGTGTCAAAGGCAGGATAAAGTCTTTAAAACAAAAGGACCTCAATATTTCTATGGCATTACCCACCCACTGTAGCATGATGGGCAGCTTGGTATTTGCTGAGAAGGAAATTTCTTTATTGAATTTGACCACCCTGTTTTCAAATGTGCTTTTATGGACAGGATGATTGGGTATATATTTTAATTACAATTTTTGTTGTTTCCTTGGAAGGTTGAAGGGTCAATTTCCTTTCAATTTTTTCTGTTTCCTCTCTCAGTTTGCATTTTCGGTTAGCACCTGCATCAAAAACATGCAGACTTTGAAAGCGGGTTCCATTACAGTGGGGAAGCATGCTTTCCATAATGAGTTGTTGTGTCCAAAATAGAACTGTTTTTAACAGTAATTTCCCAAGGGAATATGACATTAGAAAGGGAATTTTTCTGGGTTTTGGGTAAAGAGCAGGGCAGCAACATTAATCGATAATTCTTTCAACAAACTAGTAGACACATATCAGATCAATTATTTGTTGCTGTATAATTCTGTGACTACTTATTCAGAAAAGGCAAAGGGTTATAAATCGAAAGGCACTTCATTGTCTATAATTGTTTCCTACTGCAGTTAATAAACAATTATGGATCAGGAACATACCATTATTACTAAAAGAAATTCAAGTTAGTACCTTATTTTAACTATACGTTAATGCAAAGCACTTTTTCAGTTTTTATGTAGGAAGATGAATCCACTACAATAAACAATTCATTGAAGTTACCTGTTTAGAAAGGAGCTCTTTACATAATGTATAAAGGGTAATAAATTTTCTAGCAAGTAATCTGGCATCAATGAAGCCTTCAGCAACCAACATGATTTCACAAATTAACTCGAAGTCTGGTACTACCATAGCACAAGGTCTACAAAGAAGAAAATTAAATAATAAGCTTACCTTTAAAAACACAAAAAAACCTACAAAACACACATTGGCAGGCTGTGCAATATATATATAAAATGACAAGATAGGCAGAGATAGGATAATGGGGTTATTGTACTGACATGGATAGAGAAGTGGTTAGCAGACAGGAAACAGAGTAGAAATAAACATTGACCCAGTGACCAGTTGGATACTGCAGGGATCAGTGTTTGAACCCCAGTTATTCACAACACATGTTAATGATTAACTAAGGGAATTAGTGTAATATTTCCAAATTTCCAAATGACTTAAAGCTGGGTAGGAGGATAAACTGTGAGAATGATGCAGAGATGCTTTCGTGTGATTTGGACAAGTTGAGTGAGTGGGCAAATGAACAGCAGATCAAGTGGAATGGGGATATATCTCAGGGTATCCATAGAGTCATAGAGATTTACAGGATGGAAACAGACCCTTCGGTCCAACCTGTCCATGCCGACCAGCTATCCCAAACCAATCTAGTCCCACCTGCCAGCACCTGGCCCATATCTTTCCAAACCCTTCCTATTCATATACCCATCCAAATGCCTTTTCAATGTTGCAATTGTAGCAAAAACAAGATGGTGATTATCACGAGTGGCAATAAGTTGGAAAAGGAGAAGGTGCTTTGAGACTTGGGTGTCCTTGTACACTAATCCCTGAAAGTGAGCATGTGATTTTCAACCATCACAATTTTTCTTTTATTTTTCTCATTTTTGGTGTGGAACTGTGAGTTGAAGTTGAGAATTGAACTTTGAACTTTGAACAGCAACTTGTTTAAAAAGAGAACAAAAAGTTAATACTTCCTATTGGGAACTGACCTGGAAAGTTCATGCAATTTAATTACTGATCTGGGGACACAATACACGATTTGGCAAGGAGATGTTACTATGCTCAGGACTGGCAATTGGTTGAATGATGAATTTGATCCAGGAGGGCCAGTGTTAACATTCTGGGTCCAGTAACGCTTCTTCAGAACTCATTTTAGTTAGGAAAATGTTGATATATGTGAAGATGGGGTGAGGGAAGGAGGTATGAATAAACAAAAGATGGAGATGAAGCCCAGAGAGAAAGAAAATAATTGAAATGGATAAAGGTCAAAGAAATGGATAAAGGTCAGTCTGGGAGAATCAATAGCTGCTAATAGGGACCATTAGTGACTGACAATAAGCTGTTTGTGGAAGCAGCCCATATAATGACAAAGTCTGATTTGGTGAGGATGGGCTAAGGTGAAGGTGCTCAGGCTCTAAAATTATTGAACTGGATTTTGAATCCTGAGGGCTGCAGGGTTCCCAAATGAAAAAGTTAAATGCTATTCTTCCATGTTGTGCTGAACCTTACTGCAGTACTGCAGCAGGCCTGAGATAGAAATGTTGGCTAGGGAACATGGTGGTATGTTGATATGGTAGGCAACAGAAAGCTCAAGGTCATTTTAGCAGACAGAGCATAGGTTTTCTGCAAAGCAGTCACCCAGTCTGCATTTCATCTCCACAATATAGAGCAGACCACATTGCGAGCAGCAAATACAGTGGACTAGACTGAGTGAAGTGCAGTGAATGTGCTGCTTCAGGTTGGCTGGGGCCTTAGATAGTGAGAAGAGAGGAAGTAGTTGGGCAGGCTTTGCACCTTCTACAAGTGCATGGAGGTTTGGGGAGGTGTTGAGAGTGGAGAAGGAGTGACCAAGGTGTCCAGGAGGGAGTGGTCCATGTGGAAGGCTGACAACTGAAGGGAGGGGAATTTGTGTCTGGTAGTAGCATTCCGCTGAAGGTAGCATAAATAGCAGGTAATGATTCTTTGAATGTGGATGCTGGTAGGGTTGTAAGTGAGAATCAGGGAACCATTATCGCTGTTGTGGGAGGGAAGAGACAGGGGTGAGAGGACCAAGTGTGGGAGGTGGGTTGGACATGGCTAAGGGTCCTGTCAATCGGGCTCTATGATCAAAGAAGATTGAACTTTAATTCGTAGCTATTAATCAAATTACCTATGTTCTGTGAAAGTAAGTCAGATAGTTGGACCTATTAGTGATAGATACAATACAGGGATGAAAGATGTTGAAATACAACAATAGTAGTGGAGATTAAATGTCAGAAAGCACAGCTTTAAATAAGTTTTACTCAGCTGGTCAAAAATATAATACTTTATGGAGTGTCTCTGAAAAGGAGAACACTGAATGGCAGCAAACAATTAACGTACTGACAAGTCTTCAGGAATTGGGAGAATTCACATCAAACATCCAAGGGATGATGTTCTATTTTTATCAAACAAGTGACTACCACTACGTACTGGCAAATCCATTAACATTATTGTCTATACTCATGAATTTACTAAAATTCTTTGAGGAGATAACAAGCAGGATATGTATAGGTGAAATGGCAAATACAATATATTTATATTTTCAGAAGGTGTTTGACAAAGTGCCTCACATTAGCCAACTTAATAAGATAAGAACTCATAGTAGTATATTAGCATGGGTAATGTATTGATTCACTAATCGGAGAGAGATGATTGACATAAGGGGTATTTTCATGGAGGCAACCTGTAGCTAGTGGTATGCTGCAGGGATCAACACTGGGGCCACAGTTATTTGCAATATCCAGAACAACCTCAGTTATCTGAACATCAATTATCTAAATGTCAGATTATCGGAACAAGATCTCAAGATCCCATAAATGCTTCCTTTGTTTATGATCAGATCCGTTATCCGAACAATCAGCTATCCTAACAAAATACTCCCCGCTGTCTCGTCTGGATAACTGAAGTTGTTCTGTATATTAATTGCTTGGGTGAGAAAAGTGAATATACAGGTGCACAATCCTTTATCCAAAACCCTCAGGGCCAGCTGGTTTTCGGATTTTGGATTTTTTCAGATTTTGGAATAAATGGTATTTTCACAGTGAAATAAAAAAAACTTATCGAGAAACAGACACATGCGTGATTATTATGAGCACTGAGACAGATTTGACGCTTTCCAGTGCTGGGCCATGCCACCACATCATGTCTGAGTGACATGGGTTGAGTGGGTGTGGAGTTGGGTTAACTGTTTGCAGGCCAAACAACCTTGTTATGGAGAAAAAAAAAACTTTACAAAGAGAGCTTTGGATTTCAGAGCTTTTTGGATTTTGGAATTTCAGATAAAGGATACTTATACTATAGCCAGGTTTGCAGATGAAACAAAAATAGGTGGGAAGGCAAGTATTGAGGATGACAAAGAGCCTTTAGAGGGACATAAACAAGTTAAGAAAATGGACAAAAACATGTCAGATGGAATACAACGTAGAGAAATGTATAATAATGCACTTTGCCGGAAGAATTGAGGAACTGAACATTATTCAAATAGAGAAAGACAGGACCAAGCTACAAAACAAAGGGATTTTGGAGTCTTCATCCATGAATCAAAAAAGCTACCATCCATTTTTAATGGGTAATAGGGAAGGCAAATGAAATGGAATGCTTCAAAGGGAAGGAAGTTTAAAAGTAGGGAGGTTTACTAAAACTAGGCAAAGCACCATTCAGACCACAGCTGGAATATTGTGAATAGTCTTGGAACCTTCATCTAAGAAAAGATAAAATGGCAATGGAGGCAGTCTAGAGATTGATGTGATGGCAAGAAGGCACAACAATGTCTCTTCTCCTCAGGAGCATAAGGTAATTCAGCATGTCCATAAGGACTCTCACCAACAATAGAAACCATTCTATCTGGATGCACATCATGGCTTGGTACGGCAACTACTCTACCCAGGACCATAAGAAACACAGCCCAGTCCACCACATAAACCAACCTTCAATCCACTGACTCCATCTATACTTCTTGCTGCCTTGGAAAGGCAGCCAACATCAACATGTGCCATCCCAGTTATAATCTCGTCCAATCTCTTCCATCAGCCAGAATATACAAAAGAATAAGCACACATACCAACAGATTCAAGAACAGATTCTTCCTTGCTGTTATTAGACTTCTGAATGGACTCTCAATTTCAAATCTAATGTGGATTTTATGTTTTGTACATCTTCTTTGCAGCCATAACTTTGTATTCCTCCCTCTTTTCAGTCACCCTATGATCTGTGTCTTTTATGATCTACTTGTACTGCACGCAAAACTAACTATTCACTGTACTTAGGTACAGGTGACAATAACAAATAAAATCAAAAAGATCAGTTATACATTATATAACTGATAAAGGTGGATAACTTATCTGTGGGAACTTTGCAAGCCACATGTGTGCTATCGATCAAACCCTACACTTGTGGAAATTAACAATGGTTCTGAACCTGATGAATATCTCAGCTTGACCGTTTTGAGCAGTGCACTAATGACCATTGTCAATTACCTCCTTGTAAAGGTCATTAGTCACCAACTGGATGCATCAATGCATCAAAGACTACAAGACCCGACAAGAGTCTAGTGGACCATCAGAAAGATCCAGAAGCATAGAAGCTCAGTGCCACTGTGGCCTTCAATGTAATTGGTATTGGCTACCCACCAATTCCCAGGGGTCATGCTCACCCTGTACCCTGGCACATGGATGACATGGCTTCCCTGGAGAAGCAGTCTGCAGAAACACTGCTACACAGATATTTGCAGATGAATGAGCCTCAGATGGTGGATACTCATGAGAATTGTTTCATCTCCATGAAGGATACTGTTCCTTTGATGTTCTGTTCCCTTTTCCTGTGTATAAGGCAATCCCAACGGTTGTTCCAGGGTTGCCTAAAAATTCCCGCTTCCTGTGCCTGAGCCTCTCTCCCTCCCTGCTGTTTCTTCTCAAAGGAGGCCCTGAAGCCTGAGTGAATGAAATCTGTGGCAGATTGCCTCTCATCATATGTAATCCTTCTATACAAATGGACGAAAAGGAGGCTGGAAGAATACAACAAGCCAGGGAGCATCAGGAGGTGGAGAAGTCAACGTTTTGGGTATAACACTTCTTCAGGAATGGAGGTGGGGACAGGGGGAGCTGCAGATAAAAGGTGGGAGGGGGAGAGTTTTGGGTGGAGAGAAATGCAGAATGGTGAGGTAGTGGTAGGTGGTGGGTACAACCTGGTTGGTCGATGTGCAGGTTGTAGCTTGAAGGAAGGGTTGGTTTAGATTAGATTACTTACAGTGTGGAAACAGGCCCTTTGGCCCAACAAGTCCACATTGACCCTCCGAAGAGCAACCCACCAAAACCCATTCCCCTACATTCACCCCTGACTAATGCACCTAACACTATGGGCAATTTAGCACGTCCAATTCACCTAACCTCCACATCTTTGGACTGTGGGAGGAAACCGGAGCACCCGGAGGAAATCCACGCAGACACGGGGAGAATGTGCAAACTCCACACAGACAGTTGCCCGAGGTGGGAATTGAACCTGGGTCCATGGCGCTGTGAGGCATCAGTGCTAACCACTGAGCCACCGTGCTTCCCCACGGTTGGTAGAATGGAGGTCGGGGTAATGGGTGGGAAGGTTATGTGAAATTGGAGAATGACTTTTTCCTCATCCATTCTTATTGCTCAAATGATACTATCTTAATGATAACAATATCCTCAAGTGCTAGCATGGTATCCACCCCTAAAGTTCAACCCTGACTCCATTTATTGCTGTCCAAGTTCTTCCCTGCACATCATGCTGGTACTTTCAATAGTTGAGCTCCCACTTGCTTGCCTTCACCTCTTATGAGTCAAGGATCTACATCTCTGTGAATCACAGGTGCTGCTAAAAAAGATGAAAATTCATTGTAAACTTGCTGTTAATAAGCCCATTAATTGCCTCAATTATACACTGGCTGTATTGACGTGTAAGGTCCGCCCTCCATGCTGGCTGCTGTCAGTGATATGGGGAAACAACATTAAGATGTTGAATCCCAGTCTGTTGTCTTCCATTCTGATTTTACGCACCTTCTCCTGCTACTGAAGCCAATTTGAAAGGACTTATAAAATTATGTCATAGTATTGCCTATTACAGAGTTCAAAACCTGGCATTTGGGCTGGACTGGGATTTTGAAATGAAATGATTTTAATTGTATTGAAAATAGGAATGAATCAAAAATCAGTTTCATGGACATTATGATGTGCTGGGATATGTAGTTTTGAATCTATTGTTTTGTTTAAAACTTTATGCTGCAAATTATAAAGCTTCAGTTACTGACAGAAAAAGGACAATACAGCACAAAGTGATAGTATGTCAATGAAGCATAATACCTCATTTACTTAGGCAAAAAAGGCAAAGTTCTATTAAAACATCATCAGAGTAGCAGATAAAATGATTTTGGAAATTCTACAACAGCTATCATTTTTGATCACCCAAATTCTGATATTAATAAATTGCACATATATAATAGACATATTTTTAATATACAGCAAATCTACAGAACAATATTTAAACTAAATAATCAGTTACAGTACCGGAATAATGCCTTCAGATTTTCTGGAAGTTCTGTACGCCCTGCATAACCTGGGTTCATTGTGATGAAAATGCCAACAGTAGGGATAAGAACAATATTTTCTCCAAGAAAATTAAATTGCTTTTTCTTGTCACGTATTGCATCCTGTATACATTTCACCTGCAAAAGCAAAATACTGCACAAATTATAAATCTAAAATAACAGCAGAAAAAACTGAAAAGCAACATCCAGGAAACCAAGTTACCATTTGAGGCTGATGACATTGACGAAAAGTCAGTGGTCTGAAAAGTAATCTATTTAAAACCTTATTACATCTTTTCAATTATCTTTCTCTTTACATATTCAACGAAGAGTTAGGATGAAAGCCACAAGCATCACCAGACCTAACTAAAAAGATGAGGTGTCAATTTCGTGAAGCTATTACACACGACTACTTGTATGTTAAACAGCATATCCAATATGTTATAGACAAGGCCAAGCAATCCCATAACCAATGGATCAGATAAAAATGTCACAGTCCGACCATATCTAGTTGTGAATGGTGATGAGCAGTGAAACCACTAACAGGAGGTAGTGACTTAAATAATAGGTGAACCCAGCGCATCAATGCAAAGATATATTTGCATCCATCTCCAACTACATTTGTTCAGCTAATGATTCCTCTTGGCATTTTACTGAGGACCCCAGCATTGCAGTTGCCAGATTTCAGCCAATTGAATTCACTCCAAGTAATATCAAGAAGCAGCTTAAAATAAAATTGATCATTGTCGTAACCTCTCGTCTTGAGATTGCAGGAATGTTAAAGTATGAGAACCATAGGCTTTCCAGCCATAATCTGTGCAAAGAAGGCAGATAGTACTCTGTAATCATGTATCCCCATTGATTTCACCAACAGAATTGATGTGCAGTGACGTTTACAACTCCTTCCATTTTTCACAAGCCACCCACCATACAGAGCAACCTTGATTATCCAAATGACACAAGTGGGAAGTATTTTGTTCGGATAATCGAATGCTCGGATAACACAGTTTAGCCAAGCATCGATACTTTGCGATCTTGTTCAGATAATCCGAAATTTGGATAATCGATGTTCGGATAATCAAGGTTCCTCTGTATACTGTTTCTTTCCACTTTGGTCCCTAATCTCAACAGCACATGAGCTTCTGAAAATTTTCAGGAATAGGCAGCCATTACCCTGCACCCTCCTCATGTCATCTTTATTTCTCAAAATCATCCTCAATTTTCAGCAGATCACTTTGGCTTTTTTTTCCCCAAATTCTTCAACATTCCCCATTATACTGGATCCTATTACCATTTGATTGGAAATACTATACCTCCCCTCCTTAATTGAGGCTGCACCCATCTTTGTTAGCACTGCTGTTTCACTCTCAACCCTCCTTGTGACATTCTGAAAGTTATAGCTCAATTCCATGGACTATACTGCAAGATTTCTCTGACTGGTCCTGCCTCTATTACAAATCAACCACAGCCCATGACTGTGAAAATTCCTTCTCCCAGAGAATACATTTGGAAGGATCCAGATGAGGACTGTACTGGCCCCTGCTTTAGGCCTGTCAGTTTTCTTCTTGAGTGACTATCGTCACCAATCACCTGTCCACCATATCAGGGATGCTAGGCACTTCCCTCTTCCACTCAACTCTCCTCACCTCACTCCACATACCTCACAGCCCATTCACTGCTTAACCAAACCTTTATGCAAGCTGCCAGTCTCCAACTCCACTTTCTTGTCCCACCAAATGCAACATAGAAAACCACTGATCTTAAACTCCAATGCTGACTAATGCATGCCATCAATAAATGAGCATAAACAGAGTGCAATAATTTTTTCATCTCTTGATTTCATCTTGATGGTATGATACAATAATGAAAGCCTTTATGCTAATCAGTATTCATGGCGTGCATATGTAAGAACTTGCCACAGGCTGGCATGAGATTCAACAGACTACAAACATGTAGCTGACTTAATCTCAACTCTCATTAAGGATATCAAAACTTCAGTTCCTGCCTAACTCAATCACTCCACATGGTGAATTTAGGCACTTTGGGCTATGTAAAATCCCCCACTAAAGATATGGTGTTTGGAGTTTGCTTCTGCAACTTATAATTGATGCAAGTTATTTGATCATTCAAACTTGCGATTGATAATTTTGTTGGCAAATGGTAGCAAGAGATATGGGGAATGACATTGTATTGTAGATTGAATTGGAGATCAACCATGATCTTGTTGAATGGCAGAACAGGTGCAAAGGGCTAAATGCCTTTTCTTGTTGCTGCATTTCTTCAATCCTGTTCAACATTCCATTGCTATTGATCTGATATGCTGAATAGAAGAATGTAACCTGGTTTTCTGGCAAATGGAAGTCAAATCTACTTGGGAGTTTCAGGATTGGTTCCTAGCCCACCCTACAAAAGGCATAGGCAACTTATGACTCGAAGAACCTTAAAATAGGACCAAGAGGCAATTTAAATGTTAGAAATACTCTGAGGCTGATTCATACTGCATATCAACTGCCTCCACCTTCATAATCTGTCAGGGTAATACTGAAATTAAGGAACCTCTCCCCTAATTCTCCTTTGAGCTGCCAAGAACAGAGGCTCCCAACAGGACTAATCGCTGTACTTATGCTCACAATAAAAGCTTGTGGATTTTCAAGAGCAACTTCACAATTTTGCAACTAGGAGGTTACATCTACAGTGCTGTAAAGGAATCCAGGCCTCCATCTCAATTCATCTCAGTGGAGAGTCATTGGGATCAGGTTCAGTAAACCTTGTGGCTCTCAGAAATCTATATTTTTATCCCATCTGTTCCTTTGCATCGGAGTTATTTAAAATTGAGGAATTCTGTGAAATTCATGCAGTGAAGGTTGTGGACTTCTAATTTCTATCCCTTCTAAAGTAGAAGAAATTCTCGCAGAAGTTGGGGTCCATAGAAAATATACTCACTGAAGAGTGGTGCAAATAAATGACAGCATAATGATCCAGCAAATAATTTGACCTATTAGAAATTGTTTAACTTAAGCGCAACATTTGTCTGGCCTTTATAAAGGAAGCTGATTTTCTAATTTTGACTCCATAAATTGGGTTAAAATAACATAGCTGTGGTGTTTCCATCTCTATGTCTCTATGTTAGCAAAGAAAGCTGCAAATTCACTTTTCAAGAATCTAAGATAGGAATTCGATTACACTTTTTATAAAAAAATTAATTTCCCCTTTCTAATGGTTCCAATATCTCCTAATGGAGAAAGGTTTACTTTTCTACAAGGATGTGGTCCAGGCAGTATTACAATTCTAGCAGTAGTATGATCCCACTGTGCCCTTTGAGGGCCTCAATTGACTCTGGTTAGGACGGCCACTCTTGAACATTCCAAATTGGGACTTAATTGGTGGCAGCATCTTCACCATGCATGTGTCCACCAAATTAAACAGAACACCAACACCCTCACCCCACACCTCCACACTCCTCCCACCCTCCCCACCCCATACCCCCAAAACCTCACCATCCCCACTCCACATTCCAATCCACCTCGGAGCAGAGAATCAAATTATGCCCTTACTGTCAAAGCAGGCGGCATGGTGGTTCAGTGGGTTAGCACCACGGCACCTGGCTTTGAGTCCAGCCTCAGGTAACTGTCTGTGTGGAGTTTGCACATTCTCTCTGTGTCTGCGTGGGTTTCCTCCTGCAGTCCAAAGATGTGCAGGACAGGAGAACTGGCCATGCTAAATTGCCCATCGGTTTAGGTATATTAATCAGAGGGAAATGGGTCTGGGTGCGTTACTCTTTGGAGGGTTGGTGTGGATTTGTTGAGCCAAATGGCCTGTTTCCACACTATAGGTAATCTAATCTAAAATGTGTAACAGTGATTTTCCATAAATTGGAGTACACTTACTTTGAATTTTGAACAAAGTAAATGTCTTCAATCGGGAAAGTATGATTTAAAAAATTTAAACGTTTTAAAAATTACCTGCACAGCAATCACTGACAAAACCTCTACGGAGATCCTGTTGAATTCATCAAAGCAGCCCCAAGCTCCACTTTGTGCCAGACCTTTGTAGATATTCCCACAGGACTACATGGTGAAGAGAGATCACTTCTATAACTGTTAACATACTTTGAAAAGTAAAAACATAGATGCTATTCTTAAGGAACAAATATGTTAAATATCAAAGATGAAAATATACGTTATTCAAAACCTCTGTTAAAGTCCAAATAATTTAACTTCCTACTCATAATAAAGTTCAATCTTATTTTCATTTCATTGTTTTAAAGCTCCTTTCCCATTTCATTTATATAGGGAATAAGTGTAGAAATGGTGAGATATGCACAGAATTCTTACTCTAATGTTATGAAAACATATTGAAGTGTGTACAGTTAGTTGAATTGAATTTTAAGAGTCATAAGCATTACAAATACTTTGAGTAACAATGAACATTGTTTATGGATAAAATATCAGCTGCTTTGAAGGCTGCTAGTAAACATATTCTTCTTATATTATATTTTCCATTGCTGCATCAACTTTCTTCTAAACAATTTCTTGCTTTCATTTTTCAGCATGAGAAATGTTGCAATTGTTAGAGAAAACTGTAAAGGTAAAGTCACCGTAGCCCTGGAGGATCATAGGTCCACACTAGGACTGGGAGCTATAGTCATAGAGGATCATGGAGCAGCTATCTCGTTAAAGAAAGATGTATTGCGGTGAGTTAGGGGAGTTGGTGGCTCAGTGATTAGCACTGCTGCCTCACAGTGCCAGGGACCCAGGTTCAATTCTAACTTTGGGTGACTGTCTGTGTGGAGTTTGCACATTCCCTGTGTCTGTGTGGGCTTCCTCCAGATGCTCCAGTTTCCTTCCACAGTCCAAAGATGCATAGGTTATCTGAATTAGCCATGCTAAATTGCCCATAGTGTTCAGGGATGTGCAGGTTAGGGGTAAACGTAGAGTGATAGGGGAATGGGTCTGGGTGGGATGCTCTTCAAAGGATTGGTGTGGACTTGCTGGTCCAAAGGGCACGTTTCCACACTGTCGGGATTCTATGAGTTTAAATTGAGGATTACCATACTTCAAGCAAGGAGCAGAGTTGAGAAGGCAGAACTTTCAAAATAACCTCAACCAATGTGGAAATTAACACTGTTGGCATCATCCTGCATGTCACACCAACCATCCTGCTGATTTGATTTAATTTATTGTCACATGTACCTAAGTACATTGAAAAGCTTTGTTTGTGAGTAGTACAGATCATAGTAAGCAAGGTCATACAGAACAGAGTGAGGCATACTGGTTACAATGCACAAGATGTACACGAGGCAAGATCATTATTTGAAGTTAGAGAGTCCATTCATCAATCTAATAACAGCAGAAAAGAAGCTGTCCTTGAAACTATTGGTGCATGTGTTCAAGCTTCTGTATCTTCTGCCTGATGGAAGAGGTTGAAGGAGGGAATTACCAGGGTGGGAAAGGTCTCAGATAATGTTGGCAGCCTTTCCATGGCAATGAGAGGTTGGCTTCCGTGATGGTCTGGGACTGCAGACCACTTTCTGTAGTTTTTTTACAGTCCTGGGCAGAGCAGTCACCATACCAGGGCAGTTATGTATCGGATAGTATGCTTTCTATGGTGCATCTGTAAAAGATGGTGAGGGTCCTTGTGGACATGCCAAATTTCCTGAGCCACCTGAGGAAGAAGAGACATTGTTGTGCCTTCTTAATCATCACATCTATGTGGGAAGTCCAGGAAACATTGTTGTTATCATCACACCTAGGAATTTGACGCTGTCAACCCTCTCAACCTCTGCTCTGTTGATGCAGATGAGAGTGTGTTCTCCTCCTTTCTTTCTGAAGACAATGATCAGTTCTTTTGTTTTTCTGACATTGAGAGGGAAGTTGTTATCTTTGCACGTCATCAAGCTCTCTATCACCATTCTGTATTCTAACTCATGGTTGTTTGATATCCATTCTACACGGTGGTTTCATTAACAAAAATGTAGATGGTGTTTGTGCAGAATTTGGCAACACAGTCGTGGGTGTACAGGAGTAATTCTGCAGACCCAGCACAGATTCATCCCAAGGCAAAAAAGAAGCACGTTACAGGGAGGATGAGGCAACTATGGCTGAGGAAGGAAGTCAGTGATAGCATAAAGGCAAAAGAGAAACATATAATCTGTGAAGGGCAGTGGGAAGCCAGAGGATTGCAAAGCTAACAAAGACCAACAGAGGGCAACAAAAAAAGAAAAAAGGAGGAAGAAGATTAAATATGAGGGCAAAGTAGCCAGTAATATAAATGAAGGCTGTATGTTTCCTTAGATATTTAAAGGATAAAAGAGAGGCAAAAGTACACATTGGACCATTGGAAAATGATGCTGGAGAGATAGTAGTGGGGAACAAGGAAGTGGCCAAGGAACTGAATAATCACTTTGCATCAGTCTTCACGGTAAAGACACAATAGTATCCCAAAAATTCAAAAGAATGAGGGGGAAGAGCTGAGTATGGTGGCCATCACCAAGGAGAAGGTGCTAGAAAAACTGAATGGCCTGAAGGTGGATAAACCACCTGGACCAGATGGACTACATGCCAGAATTCTCAGGGAGATAGCTGAAGAGATAGTAGAGAGATAGTAGAGACATTAGTGGTGATCTATCAGGAATCACTAGAATCAGGAACGGTTCCAGAAGACTGGAAAATTGCTAATGTGACATCTCTGTTTAAAAAGGGAGTAAGGTAAAACACAGAAAATTCACACCGATTAGCCCAATCTCAGTGGTGGGTAAGATCCTGGAATCCATTGTGAAGGATGAGATTTCTGAATACTTGGAAGTGCATGTAAAATAGGGCAAAGTCAGCATGGTTTCATCATGGGGAGGTCATGCCTGACAAATCTGCCAGAATGAGCAGGTTAGACCAAGGAAAGCCTATGGATGTTATCTACCTGGACTTCAAGAAGACCTTTGACAAGGTGCTGTACAGGAGACGACTGAATAAGATAAGGGCCCATCATGTTAGAGGCAAGGTGCCACCATGAATAGAAGGTTGGCTGTCTGGCAGAAAGCATATACTGGGGATAAAAGGGTCCTTCTGAGGATGGCAGCCAGTGACAAGTGGTGTTCCGCAAGGCTTTGTGTTGTGACCACTTTTCCCCTTGTACATTAACAATCTAGATGAATCAACTGAGGGCATTCTGGCTAAATTTGCAGATGATACAAAGATAAGCAGAGGGGCAGGTGGCATTGAGCTGGTGAGGAGGTTGCAGAAGGATTTGAAAAGGTTAGGAGAGTGGGCAAAGAAGTGGCAGGTGGAATACAATGTAGGAAAGTGTGAGGTCATGCACTTCGGTAAGAAGAATAGAGGCATGGACTGTTTTCTAAATATGGAGAAAATTCAGAAGTCTGAAGTGCAAAGAGACTTGGGAATTCTGGTCCAGGATTCTCTCAAGGTAAACATCCAGGTTGAGTCATTATTTAGGAAGGCAAATGCAATAATGCATTTATTTTGAAAGGACTTGAACATAAAAGCAGGGATGTACTTCTGGGGCTCTAAAAGGCTCTGATCAGACCACATTTGGAGTACTGTCTGCAGATTTTGGCTCAATATCTTAGGAAGGATGTACAGACTCTGGACCGTGTTCAGAAGAGATGCACAAGAATGGTCCCAGGAACTTACAGCTTAACATGAGGAATGTTTGAGGACTCTGGGTTTATACTCAATGGAGTTTAGAAGGATGAGGGAGGGATCTAATTGAACCTTACAGAATACTGAATGGCCTGGACAGAGTAGACGTTGGGAAGATGTTTTCATTTGTAGGAGAGACTAGGACCGGGGGACATAGCCTTTGAGTCAAGGGAAGACCTTTTAGGACAGAGATAAAGAGGAACTTCTTCAGCCAGGGAATGGGGAGTCTATAGAATTCATTGTCACAGAAGGCTGTGGAGGCCAAGTCATTGAGTATGTTTAAGACTGAGATAAATAGGTTTTGGAGTATCAATGTGATCAAGGATTACGGGGAGAAAGTAGGAGAATGGGATTGAGAAATTTATCAGCCATAACTGAATGGCAGAGCAGACTCAATGTTCTGAATGGCCTAATTTTTGCCCCAAGTCTAATGGTCTTACAGTAGAGGGTGAGAACGTATCTTTGGGTGTTATTGTGAACTATTGAGTGAGAGTTGAGTGAGCTAACTTAACAATTCAAATCAGCTTCCCAATTAACACGTTAGACTAAAATGCTACAGAGCCCAATAAACTGTCAACACTTCAATATGTTTTCATCACATTTGGGCAACAATACTATGCGTAGCTCTTCACCATTTTCCGTTATTCATGGAAACATTATGATGTTAGATAAACCAGCTGTGTTTTTATATTGGTTAAAAAAAAACACTTGTCAAAAACATGGGTGGCATGGTGGCACAGTGGTTAGCGCTGCTGCCTCACAGCGCCAGAGACCTGGGTTCAATTCCCGCCTCAGGCGACTGACTGTGTGGAGTTTGCACGTTCTCCCTATGTCTGCGTGGGTTTCCTCCGGGTGCTCCGGTTTCCTCCCACAGTCTAAAGATGTGCAGGTCAGGTGAATTGGCCATGCTAAATTGCCCGTAGTGTTAGGTAAGGGGTACATGTAGGGGTATGGATGGGTTGTGCTTCGGCGGGGCGGTGTGGACTTGTTGAGCCGAAGGGCCTGTTTCCACACTGTGAGTAATCTAATCTAATCTAACTGCAATTTTCCCTTTCAAATGTTTCTTTAATAGCAATCAATCGTTTTGATGAGTGATTTCCTGTTATCGTCTGACAGCATCAGTAGGACGAGAGAAGATCCATTGGGCCGATTGGGCTGATTGGGTGATAACACTGTGTGCTGTACAAATATGGAAATCCAGGGATAATCTGAGAATACCTTCAAAGGTTGTTTGAAGGTCTCACAGCATCCCTTCAATTTCAAGCTGGATTTTTCACTAATCATGCATATTCTATGGACCTTTAGAAATGTTGGCCAGATATGGATATTGCTGTCCTATCTCAATTTTTGGCAGTACTGTGTGCTGTACTTAAAAAGATCCATCTTTTGCTGTTGCAAGAAATCCAACCCACATTGTCGGAGTCATGAATATATACATATATACAAAGGTTCTTGATAGGTCCAAAAGATACATAGAACTGCTTTGATGTTAAGTAAGTCAAATGGCCAGCCCTTAAAGAATAAATCAAAGTCATTCTCTTTCAGAGAAAGTTGAAAAGATTCTGTTGTATCAATTGAAATAGTTGTTTTCTGATATTTGTCTAAAAGATCTTTATGAATGCATATTTGCTTTCAAAAAATTGATGATGTAATTATAAGGAATGAGGGGGTGGGGGTGAGGCAGTAGAGAAGGGTGGAAGAGAGGCTAGTTTTAATTTAAAGTTTGAGAGATAATTTAAAGAGTTACTAAATGATTACCCGTCTATGATATGGAATGATGAATAGAAAATTGTTTTTATACACTTGAGAATATTTAAATATTTTGAGTGCATTTCCATGAATGGGAGCATTTTGTTTTATAGAGAAGGCTGTAGTAGACAATTACATCTTTAATCCATTTAATCTCACAAAGGCCCCTAGGCTTTGCGCCTGGTGGTTGCTGGATTAGTTGGCCTGGAAGGTCTCAGGTCAAAACTTGATGAGTGGGTTGGGATAAAATGGCTACAAATGGCCATGGGATGGATGAAAAATGCATGGTTTGGGATAACTTGATATTAGCTTAGTATGAAGCCATAGGAGGCCATATGGGTGAGCAAGGTATTTAGTTGGCATTAATCTGGCAGGGACTATTAAAATCCTTTGGGATTGATGGAAGGCATGGGTTGGTGTGTTTTTGAATCAGTTAAAGGATCATTTGGGTTGTGAGGGTGGACATGAGTCAGCAGTAACATTTCATATGGGCGACAAAGCTGTTTGGACATGAGTTGGTAACAGAGGCCATGGGAGTGGGTGGGAATGAACTGGCTTTTAAATTAGGCTTAGAATGGGGGTAGTGGGTGATAAGGTATGAATGGTGAGAGTTAGATATCCTAAAAATAAATAAAGCATTGGGACAAAGAGCCAGCGATCTCAAATTCAGTCATGAAAATCTAGACTTGCAAGTTCCTTAGCTGAAATTAAGGTGGATCCAAGAATAGATTTAAACTCTTTTCATGAGCTCTTTGTTTTAATACTCTCAACACTGGAAATTCAATCTCTTAAGATCGATAATATGGATTCAGACATGGGAGTTGGGGCACCTTTGATTGCCTTCACTTAATCTTCCAATGGGTATAACCTAGTCTTGTTGACTCTGCCCAAGTAGGTCATTTAGATTGCCTGAAACAAATTTTTCCTTTCTAAGGCATCTGCCCACCTGGGAGAAACATTTAAGGACTATATCCAATTTCTTTAAGTGCTCCTCATGGTCTTCCTTGTTATTAGCACATCATCTAGGTAAATGGTGAACCTGAGGTAGAACTTATAAAATGCTTTCTATCATCTGCTGAAAAATTGCACAGGCTGACAATATCCCAAATGGCAGTCTCCTGTATTGGTACAAACCTTTATAGGTATTAACTTCTGTAGTATTACTTCTGGGAACCCTTGTCTAACCATAATTGCAAGTACACACGACTCATGTCCAGCTTCCTGAATGATAGCCACCCTGCCAGTTTTGCATATAAATCCTCTATGTGAGAGATTGGGTATTTATCCAGTTGTGAAAAGCAGTTTACCATTTGTTTAAAATCCTCATAATGGCAAACTGACAGGTAGGGCATCAAAATCAGTATGACCAGTGCTGCCCATTCTACAAACTGGATTGGGTTGATGATTCCTTTACTTTCCAGCCATTTGATTTCTGCCTCGACTTTTGCCCATAATGGTACAGGGCAGGCCATGAAGACTCATAGATTTGCTTCCTGGTCAATAAGCAAGGTGGTCTTGGCTCCTTTGATAGCTCCTAGACCTTCCTGAAAATCCTCCAGGTATTTAATAAGGACTTCCCTCAGGCAACCATTTTCTAATCAAAAAATGTTGAGTCAATCAAGGTGAATCCTTCTCAACCAATTTTGCCCCTTCAGGCTTGGGCTAAAGCCTTTTAATACAATCAATCGTAACTGGACCATAAGAGACCAGAACCAAAGTTGTATCCTTAATCTGTAAATGTTCCCCGGTATAGGTTATCAGTCTGTCAAGGTCTTACACAAACTTAAGGGTTGGGGTCTAGAGCAGAACATGTTAAAGACTGGTTCTGTGATCACTGAGATGGCTGTGCCAGTATCAATCTCCATTAGGATCGAGTGACCATTTAAGCAGACTTTTATTTTGATTGGTTCAGATTAGGATGTTCCACACCACATGTGAATGGACTTCCAAGGTGTGCTTTGTCCTGGATGCTGGACTGTAACTTTTACTACATTCAGGTCCGGTGGGACTCTTTTGCTGTCTCAAGTCCACACCTACAACAGCTTTCCAGCAGGATGCTGAAGAAAATTTTAACTGCTTAGCCAAGGCTTGGTTTTGTTTTCAGATTTTGCTGTGGACTGACCTAAGGTCCTTCTGTCCAGGATATGTCCTGAATGAGGCTACGCAATAGCCTTCACCCGAGTGGCATTCCCCAGTCAGACCGGTGAGGGTGTCCACTCTCATCAGAATATCCTGCAACTCATATGCCTCTGACAGTCTTCTTAACTTTTCAGCATTGCTTCGCCTGAGGCCCACTGAAGATGTTACCTAGTAGGGTAATGAAACGTCTGGAAATGAACCTTTCAGCTCAGCGAGCAAACCTATATCCAAAAGTCTTCTTAACCTAGTCAAAAATCCCAATATTGTTTCCCCAGTTCTTGAGTTGCTAAATAAAATCAATAACATCTCAGTATTAGGGAAGGTTTGCAGTTCATAATATTCATTAAGTAAATCTGTCAATGTTTAAAAGTTTTTAGTATCTAGTGCCTCAGGGGAAGTTAGGCTCTTAATAATCTGCAAGTCCACAAGCTGTCAGGAGAGTTACTCATTGCTTTTCATCTGCCCCAATGTAATTTGCCTGGAAAAAATAACACATTGTTTCCACATACTGGGCCCTGTCTTCTATGGCAGGATCAAATGAGTCAAGCTTCCCAAATAATGGCATGATGCCAGAAATGTTTACCTCAACTCAAAGATGATTCTGCGAGCAAATTTCTTCAGGACTGTGCTTTTCTCTCACTGCCTTTGAAACAACTCCACAGAAATTGGAATCCTGTCACAAGTCACCCTTTATTTACCCTTTATGAGAGTCTTTGACACTGATCCAGCTCCCTCAGAGCCAGCATTCAGAGTGAAACTCCTGTTTATGTCTGTCTTTGAGGGCTACTGATCGGACCAGATTAACAGGCCCAACCAGGGAGTTCAAGTTCTATGAGGTCCACCTGGCTGACTTCATTACAATCACTACAGTGGGCTCCTATGCAGCAATATCTGACATGCAACTCCAACCAAACACTAAGGGCCTTCCTGTATTTTTAAAGTTCATTTATGGGGTGAACTGGCTAGGTAAGCATGTTTTGCCCATTCCAGAATTTCACATCACTGGAAATCACTATGGATGAGAAGCTGAAATGGACTAATCATATAAATAATGTGGCTATAAGAACAGGTCAGAGGCTAGGAATTCCGCAACAAATAACTCACCTGTTGATTTCCTACAGTCTGTCCATAATAAAAAGTATAAATCAAAATTGTAATGGAATACTCCCCAATTGTCTCGAAAGTGGAGCTCCAACCAACACTCATAGGGTGTTACTCCACCAACACTCATAGGGTGTATCATCTACAAGATGCACTGGAGAAATTCACCAAGGCTCCATAGACAGCACCTTCCAAACCCATGAACTATTAAATCTAGAAGGACAAGGGCAGCAGATTCATTGGAAAACTACCACTCACAATTCTGACTTGGATGTAAATCACTGTTCCTTCAGTGTCCCTGGGTCAATCTCCAAAAAGTCTCTCCCTAACGGAATACTGAGGTTACCTGGAACATAACATATGGGAGAAAAAGCAGCCTTTAAGCCCATCAAGTCTGTTCTTCCATTTAATGAGATCATACCTGATCTGGTAATCGTAAAGTCCATTTTCCTCCCTTTCCCCCATAACCCTTGATTTATTTACTGCTTCAAAGCCTGTCTATCTCAGTCCTGAATATACTTAACCCAACCTCTACAGCTCTCTGCGGTTAATAAAATCCATAAATTCACTACCCTCCAAGTGAAGAAATTTCTCCTCATTTTTATTGTAAACATTATTCCAAGAGTATGCCCTCTGGCCATAGACTCAACTACAAGGGCACAGTGGCACAGTGGTTAGCACTGCTGCCTCACAGCGCCAGATACCCAGGTTCAATTCCCGACTGTGTGGAGTTTGCACGTTCTCCCCGTGTCTGCTTGGGTTTCCTCCGGGTGCTCCGGTTTCCTCCCACAGTCCAAAGATGTGCAGGTCAGGTGAATTGGCCATGCTAAATTTCCCGTAGTGTTAGGTAAAGGGGTAAATGTAGGGGAATGGGTGGGTTGCGGGTCGGTGTGGACTTGTTGGGCCGAAGGGCCTGTTTCCACACTGTAAGTAATGTAATGTAAAAAAGGGGATACAACCTATTCACCTTCATCTTGTCAAGTTCCTTTAGAATCCTTGATGTTTTAAAAAGGTTGCTTCTCACTCTTCTAAACTCCAATGCATACAGACTCAACCGACACAAATTTCCTTATATGACAGACCCACATCATCTGAGTGAACCTGCTTTGAACTGCCTCCAATGCCATTATATCTTTTCTTAGATAAAGGGCCCAAAACTATCCACAGTGTTCCAGCTATGGTCTGACTAGTGCCTTGCACTTCAGAAAATTTTATAAAGTCTTCCCTATTTTTATTCTTCATTCCTTTGAAATAAAGGCCAAAATTCTATTTGCCTTCGTATGACCTGCTGAACTTGCATATCAATCTTTTGTGATTTATGCACAAGGATTGCCAATGCATCTGTGATGTCGCTTTCTGCAGACGTCCTCCACATAAATAATATTCAGGTCCTCCACTCTTCTTGTTAAGGTGCATTATTTCCACATAGTATTTAATCTGGCAAGTTTCATGCTCACCAGGGTTGCCCTCGAGAAACAAATGCTCACTCAGTCAGCAAATATCACATTCCATAAATTGAGAAAAAGGTGCAGGGACTCTTAAAATCTTGCAGTCTTTTTTTTTAATACAAGTTAAATGTAACTGCAGAATATTGTAGGCATGAATCCTACCTAAAATGGTATTAGGAAAGTCAATGTTTTTGGCTTAAAAAAACTGTGGATAAAACAGCTTTTCTCTCCCTTACCAACCTTCCAGGTCTGGAGTCTCAGCAACATTCGAGCATCAAAATGGAGTCTCAATAAGAAAAAATTTGTGAAGCACTGTACTAGAACAAAAAGGAATTATTCTGGATTGCTTAGCTGAGGTTTTTAAACTGCAGGTCACGTTTCATAAATCTTATGGAACTCTAAACAAATTAAACAGGTAGTGAAATTATTTGATAAGATTTATAGAGATTTTCAAAGGTATTAATAGGCTTATAGCAAAGATAAAATTAATGGAATTAAGGAAGAGTTATCCAGAAGTATGTAGATATTTGGAGTTTTGAATGCATAAAATAAAGATGAAAGATAACTTGGAGTAATTGGTGTCCACTGTAACTGGGGATACATATAAATGATCTGAACTTAGAAACTGAGGAGCAGTTTCCATTTTGTTTTGTAACATGAATACAAAACCACGAACAACAACTGTGAAAAAGTCTTCAGCCTATAACTAACTTAAAATTTGCAGTGCTGGTTGATGTTTAAATAACAACGAGATGTGAAATAAAAATAAGAATAGTCAAAGAAAAAAACATAAAATGGAGGATTTTACATAAAATACAAGAGGAGCAGCATCTTGGTATGCTACGTGAATAAAATGGCAAATGGGTTCCTTGGTTTTGTATCTGAACATGTAGAATTTGATATGCTTTGATAGAAAGGACATAAAAGCAATTGAAATGATGAAAGATAGATTTTCTAGGATGTTATTTGAATATGTGCGGTTACTGAGAGACTTGAGAAGTTATTTTCTTTTTACTAGTGATTTCCTGGTTAATAAATTATATGACACATTGTTTCCACTGTTCAGAAATAAAATAACAAGAAGATTTAAATTTTGAATATGTATATATACAGCAATTAAATGTAGAAATCTTTGTTTTTGAAGCAGAATCTTGACGTTAGTTTTGTGAGATTCTGTGGTTACACAAGTCTGTGGAAAAATAAAGTGTACTAAGATCAAGCAGGAAAATGTGATTAGACTAAATTTTCACGCAGAGAAAATAGGCACACATCCTTAAAGTTGCAAGCAAATCAGTATTTTTCTTACTTTGTAGTCCATTTGTTCTGAGCAGTTGAAAACATACACCATTATGCCTAAAGCTCTCCCTAAATCTTTGGTTGTCTCTGTTTTTCCTGTTCCTGCAGGTCCTGCTGGTGCACCACCCATAATTAGATGCAGTGATTGTGTTAATGTAATATAGCACCTGCTCAAAACAAAAAGTAAGATGAACTTCTGATTTTCAACCAATAAAATGACTACTTATCTATAATTATGTTGTGAGATTGATACAAGTAAACTGAATCAATCTCACTAATACAGGTAAAGCTGATACAGTTTTATTGAATAGAAGATATTCAATGACAAATCACCCAGTGGTATTGAATTTGTTCCATCACTAAGATGTCTTGCAGAGTCTTCTTTTCTCTGTGGGAATAGTTCAGGGATAGTTATAGTGTAGATGTTATATCCCTGGAATAATATTCCAGCATCTCAAGCAATTGCAATTGGGGCATGTGTTTAAATCCCACTTTGGCAGATTGTGAAAAGTGAATTCAATTTTTCTTTTTAAAAAATGAAAATAAAAGCCTGGCCAAATGGCATCGACACAGCAATTGTCTGTTTACTAAACATCTGTTTATTGAAGTCTTTTTAAGGAAGGAAATTTGCCATCCTTATATGCTCTGGACTACACGTGACTCCAATGGGGTTGAGCCTTAATTGCTTTCTGGGCAATTAGGGATGAGAAATAAATGTTGGTCTTGTCAGCAATACCCACATGCATTGAATGAATTTTTTAAAATTGCAATGTAATGAGAAAATTGTTTCTATACTATAAAAATTAAGTTGTTCGGATAAATGCTATTAGGTTGGTTCAGGTAAATGTTCATCTTTCAGAGAATGCCACAGAAGATCTTAATTTCTGATTTAAAAAAAGATAATTTGTGGCATATGGATATTGCTGGCTGGGCTAGCACTTGTTGATCATCTTAGTTGTCTTGGAAAAAGGTGATGGTGAGCTGCCTTTTTCAACTTCGGCAGTCTATTTAGTGTAGTTTGGCTCATAATGCTGTTACCATAGAGTTACAGAGTCATAGAAATGTAAGGCACGGAAACAGACATTTCAGTCCAACTCATCCATGCGAACCAGATATCCAAAATAGATCTAGTCCCACTTGCCAGCATTAGTCCCATACCCCTCTAAACCCTTCCTATTCATATACTCATCCAGATGCCTTTTAAATGCTGTAATTGTACTAGCCTCCACTACTTCCTCTGGCAGTTTGTTCCATAAATGTACCACCATCTGTATGAAAAAGTTGCCCTTAGGTCCCTTTGAAATCAATCCCCTCTCACCTTAAATCTGTGTCTTCTAGTTTTGGACTCCCACACCTCACAGAAATATCTTGTCTACTAACCCTATTCATGCTCCTCATGATTTTATAAAGCTCTATAAGATTACCTCTCAGCCTCTGATGCTCTAGGGAAAACAGCCCCAGCCTATTCAGCCTCTCTCTATAGTTCAAACCCTTCAACCCTGGCAAAATCTTTGTAAATCTTTCCTGAACCTTTTCAAGTTTCACAACATCCTTTCTACAGCAGGGAGACCAGAACTGCACACAGCACTCCAAAAGTGACCTAATCAATGTCCTGTATAGCCCCAACATGATCTCCCAACTCCTGTACTCAATACTCTGACCAATAAAGGAAAGCATACCAAATGCCTTCCTCACCATCCTGCCTGCCTGGGACTCAACTTTAAAGGAACTATGAACCTGCACTCCAAGGTCTCTTTGTTCAGCAGGACATTACCATTAAGTAAATAAGTCCTGCTTTGCTTTGCCTTTCCAAAATGCAGCATCTCACACTTATCTAAATTATACTTTACCTGCCACTCCTTAGCCCATTGGCCCATCTGATGAAAATCCTGTTGTTTCTGAGGTAACCTTCTTTGCTGTCAACTACACCTCCAAATTTGGTGCCATCTGCAGCTTACTAACTATACCTCCGATGTTCATATTCAAATCATTTATATAAATGACAAAAAGCAGTGGACCAAGCAACGGTCCTTGTGGCACACTACTGGTCACAGGCCTCCAGTCTGAAAAGCAACCCTCCACCACCTTCTAAGTTCTGCCTTCGGGCCAGTTCTATATCCAAATGATTAGTTCTCCCTGTATTCCATGTGATCTAACCTTGTCAACCAGTCAACCAGTCAACCATGAGAAACCTTGTTGAATGCTTTACTAAATTCCATATAGATCATGTCCGTTACTCTGACCTCATCAGTGTTCTTTGTTACGTCTTCAAAAAAACTTAATCAAGGTGGTGAGACATGATTTCCTATGCACAAAGCTACGTTGACTGTCCCTAATTAGTCCTTGCCTTTTCAAATACATGAACATCCTGTCTTTAGGGATTTCCTCCAACAACTTGCCCACCACCGATGTTGGCTTCACTGGTCTATATTTCCCTGGCTTTTCCTTTTCACCTTTCTTAAGTAGTGGCACCACGTTAGACAATCTCCAGTCTTACAGCACTTCACTTATGGCTATCGATGACAAAAACATCTCCACAAGGGACCCAGCAATCACTTCCCTAGCTTCCCAAGTGATCATGTCCTGGAAAGTTATCCACCCTTATAGGTTTTAAGACATCCAGCACCTCCTCCTCTGTAATATGGATGTTTTTCAAGATGTCGCTATTTATTTCCCCACATTCTCTATCTTTTTTATCCTTCTCCACAGTAAATGCTGATGCAAAATACTAATTTAGTATCTTTCACGCCTCCAATGCTTCCACACATAGGCAGACTTGCTGATCTTTAAGAGGTCCTATTCTCTGCCTAGTTACCCTTTTGTCCTAGATGTATTTGCAGAACCCTTTTGGATCCTCCTTAACCTTATTTGCCAAAGCTATCTCATGTTCCATTTTTGCCCTCCTGATTTCCCTTAAGTATACTCCTATGCCTTTATATTCTTTGAGGGTTTCACTCGATCGCAGCTGTCTGTACCTGACATTTGCTTCTTTCTATTTCTTGACCAAGACCTCAATTTCTCTAGTCATCCAACATTCCCTCCATCTATCAGCCTGGCCCTTCACCCTCACAGGAACATACTGTCTCTGGTCTCTTGTTATTTCATTTTTGAAGGCTTTCCATTTTCCAGCCATTTCTTCACCTGCAAACATCCATCCCCAATCAAGTTTTGAAAGTTCTGAGGAGAAAGTGAGGACTGCAAATGTTGGAGATCAGGGCTTAAAAATGTGTGGCTGGAAAAGCACAGCAGGTCAGGCAGCATGTTCCTTTGATGCGCTTTTCCAGCCACACATGTTTAAGTTTTGAAAGTTCTTGCCTAATACTGTCAACATTGGTCTTCCTCTAAACCTAACTTCTAAATTTTAATTCTAGGATGCTATGGAAGATATAGCAATATATTTCGAAGCCAGGGTGGTAAGTGGTTTTGAAGTGAACTTAGAAGCAGTTGTGTTCCTATGTATGGCTATCCTTGTCATTCTAGGTCGAAGTGTTAATGATCAGCTACCTTCTGAGGATTCTTGGTGAAATTCTTCAGTGCATCTTGTGGATGATATGCAATGTTGCTACTGTGGGTCACTCCCTATTGGAGTGAATAGTTTTGGACATGATTGAGAGTGTAGTTCTGGAAAACCACAGCAGGTCAGGCAGCATCCGAGGAGCAAGAAAATGGACATTTTGGGCAAAAGCCCTAGTGCCAATCAAGTAATCTACATCTCTGATGGTGCCAAGTTTCTTGGGTATTGTTAGAGGTGTCAGCCTGATAAAGCTGCAAAACAGGATGTTATGAAATTGTGTAGAGTACTCCTGAAGTGGAAGGCAGGAAGCTGAATTTTTTTGTACAAATGATTGGAGGAAGGAATGCATAGACTCTTTAAAAAATGATGTGCTTTTCTTTGCTTAGAGATTCAAAAAGGACGTCTGTGCATTTGCAGGTGCACAGAACACTTGAAGTGAAACATTTGTAACAAAAGCTGTATGATTCGCAGTAGAAGCACCATTTTTACCAAGGCAACAAGTTTTAAATTTGAACCGGGCACTTAGCAACCACAAACCTATTAAATTTAAATTTGGTGGTTTTGACAATTCAGAACCAATTGGATTATAAATAAATTAATAGATCATCAAAGGTAAAAAAAAAAAGGGCATTTGGACAATTGGGATGAGAGCCAACTGTCATCTGAAGAGACAGCAAACTGCCATTTGAGAAAACATGTCGCTCTCACAGAAATTTTATCACTCTAAAAAAGCACCATCTATTCATAAAGGTACATGACATTCTTTGGTAATATTCCTGACACCAGAATTTGACAGACAGAAGTGTTCAGAATAGAAAATTCCCAGAGAAAACATCCCTGATAAAAGGATCAGTGGAAGAACGGAGTCTATGACTGGAGAGACAGAAGGCACATGCTGTGTGTACTTTTATAGTCTTAAGTTTTAATTTAGTTTTCTTATTACTTGAGCTTATTGGAACAGTATACCAGTAGAATTTAGATCAGTTAGGGAATAGTTATTATTTAGGGAGAAATTGTTCATTTTGTTAGTAATTCTGTTAATTTGTTCACTGTTAGGGTTAAATAATTAAATCATTACTTGTTACTTATAAGGTGAGTATCAGGCATTCCTTTCATCTAACCACTCCTTAATAACAAATTGGGATGTGAGAGGTAGGTTATCCCCTTATCACTTCTTTTAACAGATTATGAGGTGAGTCGAGCCTCTCTGGGTGTTGCAGTTTTAGTTATCAGAGAGGGGTCAACTTATGCTTCATAACACTTCAGTGTTGTTAGAGGTGTCACCCTGGTAAAGCTGCAAAACAGTACAGATTCCATGCCAAACAGCATAAGTAAGAAGTAATAGACAGAGCTAAGCAAATCCAGAACAAATGGATCAGATCTAAACTCTACAGTTCTGTCACATCAAGCCATTAATGGTGTGCACAATTAAGATAGCACACTAGAGGAGAAGGCCCCACAAATATGCCCACCTTCAATGATGGGAAAGCCCAGCATATCAGTACAAAAGATAATCCTGGAGCATTTGCAACAATTTTCAGCCATGAAGGTTGAGTGGATGATCCATTTTGAACTTCTCCAGAGGTTCCCAGCATCAGAGATACCAGTCTTCAGCCAATTCAGTTCACTCCACATGACATCAAGGAATAGTTGGAGGCACTGGATACTGCAAAAGCTGTGGGTCCTGACACTTTCTGGCAACTGTACTAAAGACATGGCTCCAGAACATATTGCTCCCCTAGCCAAGGTGTTTGATTATATGTATGACGGTTCAGTCTACCCAATAATCATAAAATCACCATAGCATCATATAGTACAGGCTGTTCAGTCCATTAAGTCTGCACTGATAAAAATAACATCTCTAAATGTACATTAGTCCCACTTTTCAGCGTTTCCATAGTCTGAAATGTTGAGATTTCAAGTGCTTATATAAGTACATCTCAAATATCATCCCAGATTTCAATCCGTGACAGTATCAACAAGAGCAACTGTCACATAATCTTGAAATCGAGAATATCCTATATTGTGCTGTGAAGCACTATCATAGAACATAGAATAGTACAGCACAGGAACAGGCCCTTCTGCTCACAGTGTCTGTGCCAACCAGGATGCCATTCTAAACTAATCCCATCTGCCTGCATATGACTTGTAACCCTCTATTCCTTACCTGCTCTTGTGTTTGTCTAATTGCTTCTTAAACATTGCTATCGTATCTGCTTCTACCACTGCCCCTGGTAGCGCGTTCCAGGAACCTACCACTCTCTGTTTAAAAATCTTTCCTTACACATCTCCTTCAAATTTTTCCCCTCTAAACTCAAACCTCTGCCCCAAGTATTTAACATTTCTGCCCTGGGAGAAAGACTGATTGTCCATCCTATCCAGGAGAAAGTGAGGTCTGCAGATGCTGGAGATCAAAGTTGAAACTTTATTGCTGGAACAGCACAGCAGGTCAGGCAGCATCCAGGGAACAGGAGATTCGACGTTTCGGGCACAGGCCCTTCTTCAGGAATGAGCAGAGAGTGTTCAGCAGGAGAAGATAAAAGGTAGGGAGGAGGGACTTGGAGGAGGGGAGTTGGAAATGTGATAGGTGGAAAGAGGTCAAGGTGAGGGTGATAGGTCGGAGTAGGATGGAGGCGGAGAGGTCAAGAAGAAGACTTGATATGTGGAACAATCCATCTTCCGCAACTACACTGGCCCCACCCCCCATCTTTTTCTTCGCTACATTGATGACTGTATCGGCGCTACCTCGTGCTCCCACGAGGAGGTTGAACAGTTCATCCACTACACGAACACCTTCCACCCCGACCTCAAATTCACCTGGACAGTCTCGGACTCCTCCCTCCCCTTCCTAGACCTTTCTGTTTCTATCTCAGGCGACCGAATCAACACGGACATCTACTACAAACCAACCGACTCCCACAGCTACCTGGACTACACCTCCTCCCATCCTGCCCCCTGTAAAAACGCCATCCCATTCTCCCAATTCCTTCGTCTCCGCCGCATCTGCTCCCAGGAAGACCAGTTCAAAATACGTACAACACAGATGGCCTCCTTCTTCAAGGACCGCAATTTCCCCCCCGACGTGGTCGACGGTGCCCTCCACCGCATCTCCTCCACTTCCCGCTCCTCCGCCCTTGAGCCCCGCCCCTCCAACCGCCACCAGGACAGAAACCCACTGGTCCTCACCTACCACCCCACCAATCTCCATGTACAGCGCATCATCCGCCGTCACTTCCGCCACCTCCGAACAGACCCCAGCACCAAGGATATATTTCCCTCCCCTCCCCTATCAGCTTTCCGTAGAGACCACTCCCTCCGCGACTCCCTTGTCAGATCCACACCCCCCACCGACCCAACCACCACTCCCGGCACCTTCCCTTGCAACCGCAGGAGGTGCAACACTTGCGCCCACACCTCCCCCCTCACTTCTCTCCAAGGCCCCAAGGGAAACTTCCATATCCGCCACAGATTCACCTGCACCTCCACCCACATCATCTACTGCATCCGCTGCAGTCGGTGTGGCCTCCTCTATATTGGGGAGACAGGCCGCCTACTTGCGGAGCGATTCAGAGAGCACCTCTGGGCCACCCGGACGAACCAACCCAACCAACCTGTGGCACAGCATTTCAACTCCCCCTCCCACTCCACCGAGGATATGCAGGTCATTGGACTCATCCACCGCCAAACCACAACAACCCGACGGTCGGAGGAGGAGCGTCTTATCTTCCGACTGGGAACCCTCCAACCGCAGGGGATGAACTTGGACTTCACCAGTTTCTTCACCCCCCCTCCCCCCACCTTGTCTCAGCCGGATCCCTCCAGCCCGGCACCGCCTTCCTGACCTGCAGTCTTCTTCTTGACCTCTCCGCCTCCATCCTACTCCGACCTATCACCCTCACCTTGACCTCTTTCCACCTATCACATTTCCAACTCCCCTCCTCCAAGTCCCTCCTCCCTACCTTTTATCTTCTCCTGCTGAACACTCTCTACTCATTCCTGAAGAAGGGCCTGTGCCCGAAACGTCGAATCTCCTGTTCCCTGGATGCTGCCTGACCTGCTGTGCTGTTCCAGCAATAAAGTTTCAACCTCCATCCTATCCATGCCTCTGAAAACTTTGCATACTTCTTTCATATCGACCCTCAGTCTCCAATGATTTGACGAAAACAATCCACATTTGTCCAATCGCTCCTTTCTTGCTAATAGACTCTAATACAGTCAACATCCTGGTAAACCTCTTTTGCACCCCATCCAAAGCCTTCACATCCTCCCTGTAGTGTGGTGAATAGATGGAGTGCATGCTAAGCAGGAGCAGACACAGGACTGCTGAGTAAGTGAGGTAATATATATGGGTGGTTGCTTTAGGTAGTGTCTCCCAACCATCCTCCTCCTCGAACCAAAAAAAAGTTCTGGTTGCCAATTCAGTAAGTTTACTAGATTTTTTTTCAATAGTCCATTTGGGAATTCAGAACAGTAGGAATGGATATCAGGACAGTTGCATGATCCTCCTGCAGAACGTGGGAGGTAAGGGGCACCACTAGTGTCCCCACTGACTTCATCTGTGGGAAGTGCACCCAACTCCAGCTCCTCAGAAACAGCATTAAGGAACTGGAGTTGGAGCTGGATGAACTTTGGATCATTCAAGAGGCTTAGGACGTAATTGAGAGGAGTTACAGGGAGGATGTCTCACCTCAGGTACAGGAAAAAGACAGATGGGTTATAGTCAGGGGATGGAAAGGGAACAGGCAGAGAGTGCAGGGATCCCCTGTGGCTGTTCCCCTCAATAATATGTATAACATTTTGGATACTGTTGTGGAGGGTACCTAACAGGGAAAAGTCATAGTGGCCAGGTCTCTGGCACTGAGCCTGACTCTGTGGCTTAGAAGGAAGAAGGGAGAATAGAAAAGTGCAAGTGGCAGGAGGCTCAATAGGGAGAAGAACGGGCAAGAGATTCTGTGGTCACAAACGGGACTCCTGGAAGTTATGTTGCCTTCCAGGTGCCAGGGTCTGGAATGTCTCTGATCGAGTATACACGATTCTGAAGGGGAAGGGTGAGCAGCCAGAAGTTGTGGTGCACATTGGCACCAATTACATAGCTAGGAAAAGGGATGAGGATCTGAAAAGTGATTTCATCGAGTTAGGTTGGAAACTAAAAAGCAAGACGAGCAGAGTGTTAATCACAGGATTACTACCAGAGCCTTGCTAGCAAGGTGAGGAACAAGGAGCGTGTGCTGCTAATCATGGGGCTGCCGGGCTGGTGCAGGAGAGAGGGCTTCAGATATGTAGTTCATTGGGGTACCTTCTGGTCAGCTGGGACCTGTACATGAAGGACAGGTTGCACTTAAACTGGAGGGGCACCAATGTCCTGGGCGGGAGATTTGCTAGAGTACTTTGGGAGAGCTTAAACAAGTTTGACAGGGAGATGGGAACCAAAGCTACAGATCAGAGGAGAGGGTAGTTGTTGAATGGGCAGAAATAGAATGCACAGAGTCTGTCAGGAAGAATACACAGTGTTAGGGCAAAGAGATGGGTTAAAATGTGCCTGTTTCATTGCAAGGTGTGACAGGAATAAGAGTAATGAACTTAGAGCATGGATCAGTGCTTGGAACTACGATATTGTGGCCATAACAGAGACATGTATTTCACAGGGGCAGGAATGGTTGCTGGATGTTCCAGGGTTTAGATCTTTTAAAAAGAACAGGGAGAGGGGTAAAAGATGAGGGGGAGTAGCATTGTTAATTAGAGATGGCATCACAGCTGCAGAAAAGAAGGTTGTTGAAGAGGATTTGTCTACTGTGTCAGTATGGGCGGAAGTCAGTAACAGGAAAGGGGCAGTCAATTTCTTGGGTGTTTTCTATAGTAGCAGCAGAGATATGGAAGAACAAATTGGACAGCAGATCTTGGAAAGGTGCAGATGTAAAAAGTTGTTATGGGTGCTGCCAACTTCTCCAATATTGATTGAAACCTTAGTGCAGATGGTCTAGTTGGAACCAATTTTGTCAGGTGTATCCAGGAGGGATTCCTGACTCAAAGTGTAGATTGGCTGACTAAGGGGGAGACCATATTGGATTTGGTGCGAAGCAATGAGCCAGGCCAGGTTTCAGATCTCTCAGTGAGAGAGCATTTCAGTGACAGTGGCCACAACTGCTTCACCTTTACCATAGTCATAGAGAGGGATAGAAGCAGACAGTATGGGAAGGTATTTAATTGGGAGAGGGGAAATTATACTGCTATTAGATAGGAGCTGTGGAGTGCAAATTGGGAACAATTGTTCTACGGGAAAGGCACAACAGAAATCTGGAGGCTGTACAAGGAGCACTTGTTGTGAGTGTTAGATAACTTTGTCCCACTAAGACAGGCAAGGAATGGTAAGGTGAAGGAGCCTTGGATGACAAGGGCAGAGGAGCTTCTCATCAAATGGAAGAAGGAAGCTTACTTAAGGTTGTGGAAGCAAGGATCTGGCACAGCTTTAGAGGATTACAGGGTAGCTAGGCAAGATCTCAAAAATGGGCTGAGGAGACCTCGGAGGGGACGAGAAAAAGCCTTGGCGGGAAGGATTAGAGAAACCCAAAGGTGTCCTACACACATATGAGGAATAAAAGAATGATCAGAGAGAGGGTAGGGCTGATCAACATTTTATAACGTTCCCCACGGTAGGCTCATTCAGAAAATTAGGAGGTACGGAATACAGGGAGAGTTGGCTGTCTGGATACAGAATTGGCTGGCTAAAAGAAGACAGCGAGAGGTAGTAGATGGAAAGTATTCCAAATTCAGTGACCAGTGGTGTCCCACAGGGATTTGTTCTTGGGTCTCTGCTCTTTGTAGTTTTTATAAATGACTTGGATGAAGAAGTGGAAGGGTGATATAGTAAGTTTGCCGATGACACAAAGATCAGTGGTGTCAATGGCTGTTGCAGGCTACAACATGACATTGACAGGATGCAGGGCTAGGCTAAGAAGTGGCAAATGGAGTTCAACCTGGATAAATGTAAAGTGAATCAATTTGGAAGATCAAATTTGAATGCTGAATACAGGGTTAAGGACAGGAGTTTTGGCAGTGTGGAGAAATAGCGGGACAGTGGAGGGAATTTGTGCCTGGAGTCTGAAGAGGTAGGGAAGTCCCTGATTTAGCTTTTTGCTTCAATATTCAGTAGAGAGAGGGACCTTGTTGATAATGAGAACACCGTGGACCAGATTAATTGGCTTGAACAGTTTGATATTGTAAATGTATGTGCTGGAAATCCTGAGAAACATCAAAATAGGTAAGTCTCAGGGCCGGACCAGTTATATCCAAGGTTACTACGGGAAGCAATGAATGAGATTGCTGCGCTTCTGGTGATGATCTTTGCATCCTCACTCTCCATGGGAGTAGTACTGGCTGATTGGAGGGAGGCAAATGTTGTTCCTCTGTTCAAGAAAGGGAATAGGGAAATCCATGGGAATTACAGACCAGGCAGTCTTATGTCTGTGGTAAGCAAGATACTGCAAAGGATTCAGAGAGATAGGATTTATGACTATTTGGAAAAACATAATTTGATTAAAGATAGTCAGCATTGCGTTGTGAGGGACAGATTGTGCCTCATAAAGCCTTATTGAGTTCTTTGAGGATGTGATGAGAGAAGTTGATGATGGTCGAGTAGTGGATGTGATGTGTGTAGATTTCAGTAAGGCATTTGATAACGTTCCCCACAGTAGGCTCATTCAGAAAGTTAGGAGTTATGGGATGAAGTGAAATTTGGCTGTCTGGATACAGAATTAGCTGGCTAAAAGAAGACAGCGAAAGGTAGTAGATGGAAAGTATTCTGAGGTCAGTGGCCTGTGATATCCACAGAGATTTGTTTTTGGGCCTCTGCTCTTTGTAGTTTTTATAAATGACTTGGATGAAGTGGAAGGGTGGTATAGTAAGTTCGCCGATGACACTAAGGTGGCTGTTGCAGGCTACAACATGACATTGACAGGATGCAGGGCTGGGCTGAGAAGTGGCTGACGGAGTTTGACCTGGATAAATGCGAAGTGATTCAATTTGGAAGATCGAATTTGAATGCTGTATACAGGGTTAAAGACAGGATTCTTGTCAGTGTGGAAGAACAGTGGGATCTTGGGGTCCATGTACATAGATCCCTCAAAATTGCCACACAAGTCGATAGGGTTGTTAAGAAGGCTTATGGTGTTTTGGATTTCATTACCAAGGGGATTGAGTTTAAGAGCCGCAAGGTTTTGCTGCAGCTCTATAAAACCCTGGTTAGACCACACTTGGAAAATTGTGTCCAGTTCTGGACGCCTCTTTATTAGGAAGGACGTAGATGCTTTGGAGAGGGTGCAGAGGAGATTTACTAGGATGCTGTTTGGATTGGAAGGCTTGTCTTATGAAGATAGGTTGATTGAGCTCGGGAATTCACACTGGAGAGAAGAAGGAAGAGAGATGACTTGATACAGATGTAGATGGTAATGAGAGGCATAGATAGAGGAGATAGCCAGAGACATTTCTCCAGAGCAGAAATGGCTGTCACAAGAGGTGATTGGAGGAAGGTATGGGGGAGATGTCAGAGATAGGTTCTTTATGCAGAGGGTGGTGGGTGCGTGAAATGCATTGCCAGCGGTGGTAGTAGAGTCAGAGACATTAGGGACATTTGAACGACTGCTGAACAAGCACATGGATGGCATTTAATTGAGGGATATTAGGTTAAGTTGATCTTAGATTAAAATAAATGCTCGGCACAACATCGTGGGCTGAAGGACCTGTACAGTGCTGTAATGTTCTATGTTCTATGCACGCCAAATAAAATTTTGCACATCTACAACATAACTTGTCACCTTATATACTCAATGCCCTGATCAATTCAGGCATGCAATTCACCAACTCAACATACACCTTCTCTACCACCTTATTCACTTTCAAGGAGCTTTGAAGTTATGCCCCACATTCCCACTAAATATCAAAGCTACTAAGGATTCTGCCAATTACTACATACTTCTTCTTACATTTGATCGCCCAAGATGCATTACCTCACACTCATCTGTACTAAACTCAATCTGCCATTTTTCCGTCCAATTTTACAACAGGTCATCGAGAGCCAAAGGGCCTCTACTGTGTTGTACTGTTCTATGTTCTAGGTCTATGTCCTGCTGAATCCATTGATAACCTTCCTCACTATCTGCAACTTTGGTTCTCTCTCCACAGTTGTTGCCTGACCCATTGAGTTTCTCCAATATTCTGTGTTTGTTTCAGATTTTCCATATCCGCATTTATTATTAGATTACTATGCAGCCAACTGGTGCAATATGACACAATTCAAATGTTTGTTGGCAACCCATATTTGAGTGATAGAATTCTAATGCACCTCTGAATTTCACAGTAAAAGGTGTAGTCTGCATCTGCATAGAGGGATCAAATGAATCCTGAGTTAATACCCATCACTTGCAAAGAATTAAACACAAGTAATATACAAATATTCTCTTCCCTTCCCTTTTGTATGCATTAGTATTAATATGTAGAAACAATATTCCAAAATTTGTTAAATAATAAACTTCTATATTCTGTACAAGCCATCACATTATGAGACATTGTTCCTTTAAGTCCTTTCTTCTCAATGTGTTTGCTTTTAAAACAGCTCCTGATAGTTGATGACACACTGGTCTAGATTAGAGTGCGAAAATGCACAGCCGGTCAGGCAGCATCCGAGGAGCAGGAAAATCGACATTTCGGGCAAAAGCCCTTCATCAGGAATGAATGCAGGGATCCTCCAGGGTAGAGAGATAAATGGGAGGAGGGTGGGCTAGGATGAAGGTAGCAATGCATACAATAGATGGATGGGGGTGGGTATGAAGGTGATAGGTCAAAGAGGAGGGTGGAATGGATAGGTGGGAAGGAAGATTGGCAGATAGGACAGGTCATGAGGATGGTGCTGAACTGGAAGGTTGGAACTGGGGTAAGGTGGAGGGAGGGGAAATAAATTAACTGGTGAAGTCCACATTGATGCCCTGGGGTTGAAGTGTTCCAAGGCAAAAGATGAGGCGTTCTTCCTCCACGCGTCGGATGGTGAGGGAGTGGCGGTAGAGGAGGCCCAGAACCTGCATGTCCTTGGCTGGGTGGGAGGGGGAATTGAAATGTTGGGCCACGGGTCGGTGGGATTTATTGGTGCGGATGTCCTGGAGATGTTCCCTAAAACGCTCTGCGAGAAGGTGTCCAGTCTCCCCAATGTAGAGGAGACCGCATCGATGACATACATCCACCTATTTCATTTTCCAGGTGTCTTTTCCTGCCAGCATTTGTTTCTAGCCAGCAAGATCAATTTGTAATGTTTTTACAATCCCATTTTTGTCAAGCATATACATTCCCACAAAAAATTGTTGTCAATCTAATACTCAATAGTATAATATTTTTAGTGCAATGATGGTCTGCTGATGCAAAGCCAACCTTAGTTTTCTAAGCATTTGGTGAAATGACAATTTTCTTGTATGCTTCACAGAAAGACTCAACCATGATCTGAATTTCAGTTTGTGAGTGAGTGTACACATCAGTGTCATTTGCATACTGGAGCTGAATCACTGAAGGTGGTGAATGTTGAATAGGTTTCTGTTCATTCTGTAAATTATCTCCATTACTGATGGTGGTTTATTCAAGGTAAAGTACAGTATTGCAGCAAGGAAGGTGAAAAAAGTGTTGGTGGAATGATAGAGTATTATTTGACAAGGAGAATACTAACTTTGATGGTATGTGGCATGCATTGGCTACGATAAACTGGCCAAGGATACGTAAAGGATTGACAGTGGATAGGCAATGGCAGACATTTAAAGAATACATGAATGAACTTCAACAATTGTACATTCCTGTCTGGCAAAAGAATAAACAGGGAAGGTGGCAAAATCATGGCTAACAAGGGAAATCAGAAACAGTGTAAAACCCAAGAGGAGGCATATAAATTGGCCACAAAAAGCAGCAAACCCAAGGACTGGGAGAAATTTAAAATTTAGCAGAGATGGACAAAAATTTTAATTCAGAAAGGGAAAAAAGTAAGCTTGTGGAAAACATAAGACCTGACTGCAAAAGCTTCTGTAGGTATGTAAAGTGAAAAAGACCGGTAAAGACAAATATAGGTCCATTGCAATTAGAATCAGGTGAATTCATAATGGACAATGAAGAGATGGCAGAGCAGTTGTACAAATACTTTGGATCTGGCTGCAGTAAGGAGGACACAAATAATTTTCAGGAAATGCTAGAGGACAGAGGGTCAAACTTGAAGGAGGAACTGAAGGAAATGCTCATTAGTCAGGAAATGGTATTGGAGAAGTGGATGGGATTAAAGCTCAATAAGTTGCCAGGGCATGATGCTCTGCATCCTAGGGTACTTAAGGAAGTGGCCCTAGAAATAGCTGATGCATTGGTAATGATTTTCCAGCATTCTGTAGACTCTGGAAGAGTTCTAATGGACTGGAGAGTAACTAATGTAACTCCACTCTTTAAAAAAGGAGGGACTTATAGGCTGGTTAGCTTGACATCAGTAATGTTGAAAATGCTGGAGTCGATCATTAAGGGAAATCTTACTTGACAAATCTTCTGGAATGTTTTGAGGATGTGACCAGTATAGTAGACAACTGTGAATCAGTAGATGTTGTGTATCTGGACTTTAAAAATGCTTTTGACAAGGCTCCATACATGAGATTACTAAGCAAAATTAAAGCTCATGATAAAAGGGGTAATGTATTGACATGGACAGAGAACTAGTTGGCAGACAGGAAGCAGCAAGTTTGAATAAATAGGTCCTTTTCAGAGTGGTAGGCAGATATGAATGGAGTGCCATAGGGTTCAGTGCTGGGACCTCAGCTATTCACAATATACATAAATGATTTGGACAATGGAATTGAAGGCCATATCTCCAAATATTTGCAGATGATACTAAGCTGGGTGGCAATGTGTGCAGTGAGAACTAAGAGGCTGCAAGGTGACTTGGACAGATTGGCTGAGTGGGCAAATGCAATATAATGGGGATAAATGTGAAGTTATCCATTTTGGTCACAAAAACAGGAAGGCAGATTATTATCTGAATGGTGGCAGTTTAGGAGAAGGTGAGGTACAATGAGACCTGGGTGTCACAGTGGAACAGTTTCTGAAGGTTGGCATGCAGGTGCAGCAGGCAGTGAGGAAAGTTAATGGCATGCTCTCATTCATAGCAAGAGGATTTAAGTATCGGAGTAAGGATGTCTTGCTGCAGTTCGACAGGGTCTTGGTGAGGCCACACTTTGATATTGTGTGCTGTTTTAGTCTCCTCATGGGAGGAAGGACATTCTTCGCATTCAGGCAGTCCAGCAAAGGTTCACCAGATTGATACCGGGATGGCAGGATAGACATATGAGGAAAGGCTGGGTCCACTGGGCTTGTATTTGCTGGAATTTAGAAGAATGAGGGGATCATATAGAAACATATAAAATCCTTTTGGGATTGGACAGGCTAGATGAGGGAAAAATGTTTCCAATGTTGGGAAGTCCAGAACAAGATCTTACAGTCTAAGAATAAAGGGTAAGCCATTAAAGACTCAGATGAGGAAAAATGTCTTCACTCAGAGAGTTGTGAACCTGTGGAATTCTCTACCATAGGAGGTTGTTGGGGGCCTGTTCATTAGATGTATTCAAGAGAGAGCTAGACATGGCTTTTGTGGCCAAAGGGTTCAAAGGGTATGGGGAGAGGGTGGGAATGGGATACCGAGATTGCATGATCAACCATGATCATATTTAATGGTAATGCAGGCTGGAAGGGTCAAATGGCATAACTGCTGCACTTTTTTCTATGTTTCTATGAGATCCTGTAGTGTTAGGGTTAAAAGTGATATCACCAAACTAGATTATTAAGGGTTCATTGTTAAGGATTAATTTGACAATGACAATAGGCAAAAATGAGGACTGCAGATGCTGGAGATTAGAGGTGAGACTGTGAATTCCTGACGAAATGCTTTTGCCGAAAATGTCGATTTTCCTGCTCTTCGAATGCTGCCTGACCTGCTTGTGCTTTTCCAGCACCACATTCTTGACATGGCAATAAGCAATTGAAGGAAAATATGTGAAAAACAGGCTTAGTTTAAAAGCAGCTTGTTTTGGCTGGAAGGTAACTGCAATGTCCTTGGCTGGACTTGGGAGCAGATTATTGTGCAAAGACACAGAGATACAGACTTATTTTTGAAGATTAGAGTAGATTAGATTCCCTACAGTGGGAAAACAGGCCTTTCGACCCAAAAAGTCCACACCGACCCTCTGAACAGCAACCCACCCAGACCCATTTCCCTCCGACCAACACACCCAACATTATGGGGAATTTACCATGGCCAATTCACCTGACCTGCACATCTTTGCACAAAGGAATGTTTGGGAACTCAGATATGACACCGAGTAGCAGGTTCAAAATCGTACTAACATTGGAGACTTCTTCCAGCTCATGGGACTTTCATCATGGGGCAGGGGTTTGCAAGAATGTGACCATGGACCTTCACCATCGGATTGGGGTTCATGAGAGAAGTGCCATGGAATCTAAGGTAGAGCTTCAAATGCCACCATCGCCAGTTCCTGAAGAGCTGGAAGGCACTGAGACTCATCTGTATAAAGTCTCATCAGTATGCATATGAAGTTGATTACGTGAATAAATTTCCTATGTATTGAAGCACACTATCCTCTTTTACTCCTTTTGAACAGACTTTAAAGAACCAGTAGGTAATTTCAGCGTAACAATGTAGATCCTGAAAGACGTTGACCACTTTCTATAGCTTAGAGCCTCCATCTGATGTAGGTCGACATGAATGGGGAAATATATCATTACCTCCAATATTTCAACTCAACCTTCTGCAAGTGATTTTAAATTAAGGTCAAGGTTTATCAGCACAATTTATCCCCATGCCCCTATATGCTTCAGAGATTTGAAAGTCTGAAACAGCACCTTAAATCTCTGGAGATGTGTCACCAGTAGAGTCTTTGCAAGATCCAGCAAATCTGGCACCAAATGGTGATCCAACTGGAATGTTCTCTCCCATGCATACATGACCAACACTTGGTTACAACTTGGCCAGGATGGACCTAAAGAAAGAGCTAAAAGAGCCAGGAGAGGACATGAGAAATCTTTGGCAGGTAGGATTAAGGATCCCCTGGATGCTGTCTGACCTGCTGCGCTGTTCCAGCAACACATTTTAAGCTCTGATCTCCAGCATCTGCAGACCTCACTTTCTCCTATAGGAAGGACATGAAAGCATTGGAGGGTGCAGAGGAGATTTACCAGGATTTTTTAATGTTGGTGGCGGCATCTACATTTTATAAGTTTCCCAGCCTAATTCCTATTCCAAATCCAACCATAAAAAAAATGACCTGGCTAGAAAAGCTATGAGGGCTGTCTTGGCAGCCGGTTGAACCTCCATCTCTTCGACAAAGTCCTGCAACAATCTTGATATATGACTCCAGCTGATGTACCCATGTAAACTACATTTCAGACTGAAGCGTGGCCTAGAATAATCCCAAAAATTACGTTTTTTTTTCAGTGAGGAACCAAACATGTGATCTACAAACTATTCTTTTTTAACTATTTGTGAAAGTGCAATGTTCTCTTGCACATATGTTTGTGTGTATGTGTGTACAGGTGGGTGCATTATCCAACGTCACTTCTTTCAGGGTAAATTTGCTCATAAATAATCTTTTCTATTTAACTTCACAAATTAAGGCTGCTTTACATTCACTGCAAACAGTTTGATTCTAAACCATTTGGACTAAAGTGAGCCGAATCTGAGATTGAAAGCAGAAATCAGAAACTAAACTGAAACTTTAATAGCTACTATTGCACCTTTAAAGCAAAAGGACTACAGCATCAGGGTTTTTGTGGTCAGACTAGAAAACAAAATAGTTGGCTTTAATAGAAAAGAGTCAAAAAGCGTGGTGCTGAAAAAGCACAGCCTGTCAGGCAGCATCCAAGGAGAAGGAGAGTCCAAGGAGAAAAATAGAACACCACCACAAGTGCCCCTCCAAGCAACTCACCACCTGACTTAGAGATATATCACTCTTTCTTCACTGCTGCAGGGTCAAAATACCCTGGAATTCTCTCCTTAACAGCATTACGGATCTATCTACAGTACGTGGATTGCAGCAGTTCAAAAAGCCAAGCCAATGATGCATACATCCCACAAGCGATAAAAAAAATTCAAGAGAAAAGGAGTGAGGGGAAGATGTAATTACAATGTCATATATTTTGCAAAGGAAGCCAATCTGCGTTTAACATGTTCTCATGGAATATTACAAAACAACTCTCAGAAGTCACATGACTTTCTGTGTGGATTGTGGTATTGGGTAAAGACTGTGCTTGTCTGAAGAAAGAAATCACAAGAGACCTTCTGAAATTCAATCAACATTTCGAAATGTAACCAGAAAATCCTTGATAATGGTCGCCTGAAAGTCATCATAACTCAGAACTCTTCCTATCCCACCAAACACCTGCCAAGTTGAGGGCCATCCTAGCTAATCACTGAGACAGCTAAAATGTTAATTACTTTAACTAAATGACAATGGATGGGTTTGCGGCCCCGACCTAGGCTAAACAAATATTTAATATGGAAGCATAACATGATAGTTTGGGATAACAGTCACTAAGTTTTGATGTGAGCAAACATTTTGTGCAGAGACTATGAAAAAAACATCTTGAAGCAGTCACTATTTTTCTTCAGGACAGCAAGACAGATGTCCAGGACTGCTGTACTTGAAGAGACTACCAAAAACCAACTGAAGTACCATAAAAGTGAAACAAAATAGCGGTCACACTCTGCCAGTGCCTGTTCAGCTCAGTCACCATATGGGAGCAATCTCTAACCATTCAACTACAGAAGCCATTGCAGCTGCTGAATAGTGATTTCAAGCTTTCAATGCTTCATTTCAGAAGGATAAACCTCAGGAAAGCCAGGTCCACAACAACAGAAGAGACAGTTCTCATTCTTCTGTGCACATGTAACTCTTATCTACTTTAAGTCTTTGTATCAGTATTTTAGCTGATAATATTGTCACTTCTAATGGAAACAACTTTCAGAAAAAGTTGTATAATTAGCTCATCTGTTATTTTGTTTGAAGCTTAAATCTAAGTAACTGTTTTCTTAAAACTAAAACAATCAAAAACTGAAACTGAGCTGACTCAAATTCATAATGCACACTCAGTCTCAGGCACGCTGGGTGTGGTCATGACAAAGTGAAAGAGACATAGAATCATAGAGATGTACAGCATGGAAACAAACCCTTCGGTCCAACTCGTCCATGCCGACCAGATAAGCCAACCCAGTCTAGTCCCACCTGCCAGCGCCTGGCCCATATCCCTCCAAACCCTTCCTATTCATATACATATCCAGATGACTTTTAAATGTTGCAATCGTACTAGCCTCCACCACTTCCTCTGGCAGCTCATTCCATACATGTACCACCCTTTGCATGAAAATGTTGCCCTTTCGGTCTCTTTTATATTTTTCCCCTCTCACCCTAAACCTATGCCCTCTAGTTCTGGACTTCCACAACCCAGGGAAGAGACTTTGTCTATTTATCCTATGCATGCCCCTCATGATTTTATAAACCTCTATAAGGTCATCCCTTAGACTCCGACGCTCCAGAGAAAACAATCCAGCCTATTCAACCTCTCCCTATTGCTCAAATCCTCCAACCCTGGCAACATCTTTGTAAATCTTTTCTGAACCCTTTCAAGATTCACAATATCCTTCTGATAGGAAGGAGACCAGATTTGCACACAATATTCCAAGGGAGGAAACTTGTCAGTCTCTAACCAGGAAATAACATGGACACTAACGCAGTAGGAGTATGCCCAAACTGTTTTAAGTGGACATTTGAAATAAAATTGTTGGTATTCCAAACATCCTACAGGAGGCGCTGCAACTAAGACAGTGTCTATAGCCAATCGTGCAGTGACTTTGATCTCAAATGCATCTTGGAGAAAGGTATGTATAAGTGTTTTATATAATCGGAAAATAAATCCTTCTGTGTCATGGGTCCTGAGAAAAGAAATGATTATCCTGAGGGACATTAGTTATCTTCAAGCTCTTCTTGTAGCAATGCTTACAGAGATGCTCACTTAAAGCAAAACAAATGTCACAGTGTCGGTGAAAGGGTTTGTTAGCAAATGCCTAAAGGATAATTTAGTTAAAATTTTTCTGCAAAGTGTGTTGGTCACTGGGTTAGTGACAGTCAGTGTAGTCCTAAGTTTACCAATGTAGGCGTCAACGAATTTCGGAGCAAAGAAGTATTTTATGATTCTAAAAGGTTGACAGCAACCAACCTCCAGAAACTCAAATCTAAGTAACTTCAGTTCAGAGCTGGTCATTTACAATCGGTCTGCAGTGTAGCTTTGCCAAAAGAAAATCCAGTAGATGTGTGAAGTCATCACCTCTATCCTTTGTTTCAAGATGCTTGGTTCACAGTAGTTGGTTTTTATTCCCCTTTAGTTTTGTTTTAAAACCATCATTTGTGCAGAGATTTGTCTTTTTGTGTTGTGTGAGTATGACTGATGTTGGGATTAAGATGATGTAATTTTAAAGATAGATTATACTTTAGGTTTAATCAGGGTTTTCCACTTAATGTAAGAATATGTTTTGTTCACAATAAATGGACTATTTTCAGCTCATCAAGTAAACTAGTTCTTTTATTCTGGGTAAAAATAAGAAAGAAAAGCTTTGGATATTTTTGGGTAAACGAATCAACACATTTGAACTAATAGTACAACTGGTGGAGTATGGGATTGATTATTAGTGCATTACTCCCATTGCAGCTTTAACAGAAATGACACTTAAATCTGGGAAGTTGGACTTCCAATGAGTTATAAATACATGCAAATAAGCTGCCTGACTCAGGAAAAGTCAATCTGCCTCTGAAGTCAAAGAACTTCAATGCCAAAGTTGATTTGATTGTTGGCTTTCTGAATCTTGGCCTCTCACCCAGTTAACTTTCTCCACCTGCCTTTCTGCTCATATCTTCCACATCCAGAACATTCATCCCCTATTTCATGCGCAATTTATGTCTACGATACACCATCTATTTAAGTTATATTAGTGGCATCGGTATACATCCAATTTAATAATTTCTCTGCTACTCAATTTAGTTTCTACAAGATTTTGAGATTTTTTAATTTTACAATTACTTTTATTTCACTGTCTTCTTGTCTCATTGCTATTCCTTTCTATCATTTTCTGATTCTTACCAAATTAATTTAAACTAGCTTTTATATTGATTTATATCTGCTTTTACAGAGTTCAGTCTTGATCTTTCTAATTTCCATTGGCATAAAATTGGTCCTAAATCTCTCAAAATATCTTTTGGAAATATTTGTCATTCATTAATTTCCTTTCTGTTTCACTTCTAGCAATTTTCTCCAGCTGCTTTATTTTCCAGTTTGATTATCACTTTCCCACACCCAATATTCCTTTTCTTGGCCCTGTCTTTTGTTATCATTTTGATCATCTCTGCACATATAGCTGGAAAATTCTTTGGAGCTGCTTGAATTCCAAAAACACTGCTTCATCAAACATGCACCAGTATTATTGTGTATACCTAAAAAGGATTTCTACTAAACCTCTGGCAACTTAATACATATTAAATAGAAGCAGTTCCAAGAAATGTCCCATTCTCAATCTTTCAGTTCCAAAATATGTGCTTAAATCTTTCAGCAATCAAACAAGCCACCTGCCAAGTGTTCTGCTAAATCATTCTTGAGCAAATCAATTCGTATCATATCTTTCTTCTGTTACTCTCTACATGGGGAAGTTCCTGATTATGGTGCCCGTGACCATAAATTCTTGTGATATGTTTTAGTATTATTCTTGAGACTACACTAGAAGTCAGGAAAATGTTCCTCAGTAAATGCCCATCTGAAGACATTGCAATTTGAAAGAACAACAAAATGACTTAACTACAAACTAAAAGCCAGTATAAATTACTCATTAGCTTTCCATACCTATCTGTAAGCGGAGTAATAACCAATCGAGGTGTGTTGCCTAGATACTCATAAGAATATCTGAACTGTGCATCGCAAATGTTAGCAAAACAGTGCTGCTTCTCATCATCCCAGCGATGCCTTAGTTGAGACTGCCAAGTAAATGCTTGGATATTCTCCACCTGTGAAAAAGCATAATCCATTATTATTAATAAAGAGTTTTCACTACAGATAAAAAAACCTAATAAATTAATCACAGAATTACAGAATCATATAGTACAAAAGAGGCTCTTCAGCCCATCGACTCTGTATTGCCAAAAATAGAGTAAATCTATACTAGACCCTCTCTACTGTACTAAGCCCATAGCCTTGAAGTATGACACTTCAAGTGCTCATCCACGTACTTTTTAAATGTGTGAGGTTACCTGCATGAATTACCTTCCCAGGTAATGCATTTCAGACTGCCACCATCACTCCGGATGAAAAAAAATATTTCCTCAAGTCCCCTCTAAACCTCCTGCCTTTTACCTCAAAATTATGCTGTCTTGACCATACAAATTAGGGGAAAGCTGCTTTCTAACCCTGCCCATGCCTTTCATAATCTTTTATACATCTATCAGGTCCTACCTCAACCATCTCTGCGTCAAAGAAAACAACCCAAGCTTATCTAGTTTCTCTTTGTAGCCAAGATACTCCATTCTAGACAATATCCTGGTGAATTTCCTCTGCACCCCCTCAGTGCAATCACATCCTTCCTGTAGTTCAATGACCAGAACTGCACACAGTACACCAAAGTCCTGTACAGTTTCAACATAACCTTCCTGCTCTTACAAACCATGCCTTAGCTAATAAAGGTAAGTATTCCAAATGCCTTCTTAACATCCCTATTATACTGCTTTGGATACTGTTGAAGGGGACCTACTTACCAGGGGTAAGCAATGGAGCACAGGTCTCTGGCACAGAGTGTGTCCCTGTTGCTCAGAAGGGAAGGGGAAAGAGGAGCAGAGCACTAGCCATTGGGGACTCCATAGTTAGGGGAACAGATAGGAGGTTCTGTGGGAACAAGAGAGATTCACATTTGGTGTGTTGCCTCCCAGGTGCCAGGATTCATGACATCTCTGATTGTGTTTTTTCCAAATAGTTCCAGAGATGTAGAGGATGAGATAGCAAAAATGATCCTCAGTAGGAGCAAGAGTGACAGGGTAGTTGTTATGGGGGACTTTAACTTTCTAAATATTGACTGGGAATACTATAGTTCAAGTACTTTAGATGGGTCAGTTTTGTTCAATCTGTGCAGGAGGGTTTCCTGACACAGGCCGACAAGGGGCTAGGCCACATTAGATTTGGTACTAGGTAATGAACCCAGCCAGGTGTTAGATTTGAAGGTAGGTGAGCACTTTGGCGAGAGTGACCACAATTTGGTTATGTTTACTTCAGTGATGGAAAGGGATAGGCATATAGCGCAGGGTAAGAGTTATAGCTGGGGGAAAGGCAATTATCATGAAATTAGGCAAAATTTAGGATGTGTAGGATGGGGATCGGCACAATTGAAATGTGAAGCTTATTCAAGTACCAGCTACTGCGGGTCCTTGGTAAGAATGTACCAGTCAGGCAGGGAAGAAATTGTCGAGCATGGAAACTGTGGATTACTAAGGAAGTTGAATCTTTTGTCAAGAGAAAGAAGAAGACTTATGTTAGAATGAGATGTGATGGCTCACTTAGGGCAATTGAGAGTTACAAATTAGTCAGAAAAGACCTAAAAAGAGAGCTAAGAAGAGCCAGGAGGGGACATGAGAATTCATTGGCGGATAGGATCAAGGAAAACCCTAACGCTTTCTATAGACTGGAATAAGATTAGGGCCAATCAAGCATAGTAGTGGGAAGTTGTGCATGGGGTCAGAGGTGATAGGGGAAGCACTAAATAAATATGTTTCGTCAGTATTCACACTAGTAAAAGACAATGTAGTCAAGGAGAATACTGAGATACAGGCTACTACACTAGATGGGACTGAGGTGCATAAAGAGAAGGTGTTAGCAATTCTGGAAAGTGTAAAAATATATAAATCCCCGAGCCAGATGGGATTTGTCCTAGGATTCTCTTGGAAGCCAGGGAAGAGATTGCCGAGTCTTTGACTTTGATCTTTAGGTCGTCATTGTTTACAGCAATAGTGCCCGAAGACCATTAGTTTTAAAATAGTGATGGAAAAGGATAGACCAGATTAAAATTGAAGTTCTAAATTGGAGGAAGGCTAATTTTGACAGTATCAGGCAAGAACTTTCAAAAGCTGATTGGGGGCAGATGTTCGCAGGTAAAGGGACGGCTGGAAAATGAGAAGCCTTCAGAAATGTGATAACGAGTCCAGAGACAGTACATTCCAGTCAGGGTGAAAGGAAAGGTTGGAAAGTGTAGGGAATGCTGTATGACTAGAGAAATTGAGGGTTTGGTTAAGAAAAAGAAGGAAGCATATGTCAGGTTATAGACAAGATAGATCAAGTGAATGCTTAGAAGAGTATAAAGGCAGTAGCAGTCTACTTAAGAGGGAAATCGGGAAAAGGGGACAGGAGATAGCTTTGCCAAATAGAGTTAAGGAGAATCCAAAGGGCTTTTACAAATACATTAAGGACAAAAGAGTAACTAGGGAAAGAATAGGGCTCCTCAAAGATCAGCAAGGCGGCCTTTGAGTGGAGTTGCAGGAGATGGGCGAGATACTAAACGAGTATTTACTGTGGAAAAGGACATGGAAGATGTAGAATATAGGAAAATAAATTGTGGCATCTTGAAAAATGTCTATATTACAGAGGAGGAAGTGCTGGATGTCTTGAAACACATAAAAGTGGATAAATCCCCAGGACCTGATCAGGTGTACCCGAGAACTCTGTGAGAAGCTAGGGAAGTGATTGCTGGGCCTCTTGCTGAGATATTTGAATCATCGATAGTCATAGGTGAGGTGCCAGAAGACTGGAGGTTGGCTAACGTGGTGCCACTATTTAAGAAGGGTGGTAAGGACAAGCCAGGGAACTATAGACCAGTGAGCCTGACGTCGGTGGTGGGCAAGTTGTTGGAGGGAATCCTGAGGGACAGGATGTACATGTATTTGGAAAGACAAGGACTGATTAGGGATAGTCAACTGGCTTTGTGTATGGGAAATCATGTCTCACAAACTTGACTGAGATTTTTGAAGAAGTAACAAAGAGGATTGATGAGGGCAGAATGGTGGCGTGATCTATATGAATTTCAGTAAGGCATTTGACAAGGTTCCACATGGAAGGCTGGTTAGCAAGGTTACATCTTGTGGAATACAGGCAGAACTGGCTCAAAGGTAGAAGACAGAGGGTAGTGGTGGAGGGTTATTCTTCAGATTGGAGGTCTGTGACCAGTGGAGTACCACAAGGATCGGTGCTGGATCCACTACTTTTCGTTATTTATATAAATGATTTGGATGTGAGCATAAGGGGTATAGTTAGTAACTTTGCTGATGACACCAAAATTGGAAGTGTAGTGGACAGCGAAGAAGGTTACCTCAAATTACAATGAGATCTTGATCAGATGAACCAATGGGCTGAGAAGTGTCAGATGGAGTTTAATTTAGATTGATGCGAGGTGGTGCATTTTGGGAAAACAAATCTTAGCAGGACTTTTACACTTAATGGTAAGGTCCTGGGGAGTGTTGCTGAACAAAGAGACCTTGGAGTGCAGGTTCATAGCTCCTTGAAAGTGAAGTCGCAGGTTGATAGGATAGTGAAGAAGGTGTTTGGTATGCTTTCCTTTATTGGTCAGAGTACTGAGTATAGATGTTGGGAGGTCACGTCGCGGCTGTACAGGACATTGGTTAGGCCACTTTTGGAATATTGCATGCAATTCTAGTCTCCTTCCTATCGGAAGGATATTGTGAAACTTGAAAGGATCAGAAAAGATTTACAAGGATGTTGCCAGGGTTGGAGGATTTGATCTATAGGGAGATGTTGAATAAGCTAGGGTTGTTTTCCCTGGAGCGTCAGACGCTGAGGGGTGACTTCATAGAGGTTTATAAAATCATGAGGGCATGGGTAGGGTAAATAGATGGGGAATCCAGAACTAGAGGGCATAGATTTAGGGTGAGAGGGAAAATATATAAAAGCGACCTAAGGGGCAACTTTTTCACACAGAGGGTGGTGCGTGTGTGGAATGGGCTGCCAGAGGAACTAGTGGAGGGCTTTTGCCCGAAACATTGATTTTCCTGCTTCTTGGATGCTTGCCTGACCTGCTGTGCTTTTCCAGCAGCACTCTAGTCTAGACTCTGGTTTCCAGCATCTGCAGTCCTTGTTTTTACCTAGAAGAACTGGTGGAGGCTAGTACAATTGCAAAATTTAAAAGGCATCTGGATGGGTATATGAGTAGGAAGGGTTTGGAGGGATATGGGCTTAGTGCTAGCAGGTGGGACCAGATCAGGTTAGTCAGCATGGACAAGTTGGACCGAAGAGTCTGTTTCCATGCTGTACATCTCTATGACTCTAGTATTATCACAGTTAAGTCTTTTGAACTCAACATAAGCCTGACCTAGTTCCTTCTTTAGGTTTCTGAATAGCTGTCTATATGCTTCTGATACAAATTCATAAATACTTAAAATAGCCTGTTTGACCTTTTCATAATTTCTTAACTCCTCATCTGACAGTGCTGCAAATAGCTCAGTGGTTCTGCCTATCAGTTTAGTGTGAACTAGCATTACCCACAAGTCCATTTGCCTAGCCAATTTTTCAAATGAAATAAAGAAGGCTTCACAGGGTAATCCAATTTGTGTACATCACTACCTTCTCTATGAATCTCTATCTTGTTAACTTGACTTTGCTGACTAAGTCGCAACTTCTGAAGTTCAAATTCCTTCTTTTCCTCTTTCCCTTTCTTCTCTCTCTTTCTGTTTCTTGTTTCTCTGTTTGCTCACCTGAGAACCTTCTCTCTCTTTCTTTTCCTTTCTCTCTCTTTCTTCTCTTTCCATTCTCTTATCTTCTAACTCCATTTTCCTCAATTGTAATTTAAGTTTTTCTAACTCTACTGCACTTGTCTGCTTCTCTGATACACCTAAGTGCTTGAGTAATTCCTTTACATGAACCCTTTCAAGTTTCACAACATTCTTCCAATAGGAAGGAGACCAGAATTGCACACAATATTCCAAACGTGGCCTCACCAATGTCCTGTACAGCCGCAACATGGTTGGGAGGTATCTGAAAGTAGGGAGCCAGAGTGCAAGATGGCAAGAGGGGGGTCAGATAAGTGATACAATGTTTACATTGGTCAGGACTGGTAGGAGATATCAGGCCTGGTCCAGCAAGACATAAGTTGAAACTTTATTGCTGGAACAGCACAGCAGGTCAGGCAGCATCCAGGGAACAGGAGATTCAACGTTTCGGGCACAGGCCCTTCTTCAGGAATGACATTCTTCAGCAAGACATAAGCATTTTTAACTCAGTAAAATGAGCCCCCTTCCAGTTAACTAATTTAATGCTTAATTGTTCCTATTCTGTTCTATAATTATTCTAAGCTTCCTGATATTATGATCACTGATCCACATTCTCCATTGAAATATATTTCACTAATTTAATTTAACTAATTAACTAACTACCTTAACTAATTTAAATATAATTCCACTGCAAAGGCATAGATGTTATGAAGATGTGCTTGTATGTCACATTAATTTGATAGCACATCTGTTGATTTTTACATATTGAACTTTAAAAAAAAGCTTTCTTTGAACTAACACCTTACCAAAACCAAAATAATTGAAACCTTTTCAGCATCAGATATTTAGGCTGAGACTTGCCCAGTTGCAACTAATAATGATGGTGATTAGTGTGTTTCATGATGCCATTGCTACCATGACCCAGGGTGAGTTATCTCACACAATCAGTGCTTTTCAACTTATTAATTAATTTGCAACTGAGCTGGACATTGGGCTTATTGTTTGATGAATTACACAGCAAACAAGATGGAAATGCCTGTCAGGATATTGCAGATTCTAAAACTCCAGTGCCCTATTTAAAACCTTGATGGACACTTCTGCAGATGCTGCAAGCCAGTAACTACCTCTCACACTTGGTGTTCCCCGCTAATTCTTAAACCATGTTACCTAAGTAAACTAAGCTCACTTTAGGTTCCTGGAAAAAAGTCACGAGACTATGCTGAAAGAGGTGATGGAGGGAAATTTAATCCTCTTCCCTGCTGACAGATCCAGTGTCCCTCATAGTGCAGCAATCTAAAGACTGACAAAAGCTCCACAAAGTGCTGCTTCTCATAAAATCATACAATACAGTACAGGCCTTCGGTCTATCAAGTTTGTACTGTCAAAAATACACTAAATCTAAATTAGTCCCAGTGTGCACATCAAGTGCACATCCAAGCATCTTTTAACAGTCATGAGATTCCTGCCTTATTCGGCCCCCCACCCCGAAGTCATTTGATACAAATGTTTTAAATATATTGGACTTTGGATCATCGTATGCTGGGCAGCGGTAGGGGTGAAGCCAGGTATTGTGACTGAGGTAGAAATATTTAGTCATAGTGGTGGCATAAATGTGTTATTAGTAGCTCAACCATTACTTGAGCATCAGAGTTGTACACACCATGCAGGACTCACATTGGCAGATATAGGAACTTTGTATTCCTCTTAATTATTGAATAGTGAATGACATTAGATTCCTACATTCCTACATTTGTTCCTTTTCTGCAACAAGTAAACATAAACACACTGAAGAAAGAAGGACAGTACTACCTACCTTAGTTATAATCATTTTGTTTACAACATCTCGAGCATGTACTTCTACTGTACAAATAGTCATGATCTTTTGCCTGTCTCCCACCGATAAGTTACCGATCAAAAGCGTGATAAGCGAATTCAGTTGACTGATCTTGAAGAAAAAATAAATAAATCTTTAACTTAACTGTTTCAAGCATATTTTTGAGTAAAAAAGATTATTAGAAAATGTAATGGATTTGTCATTAATTATTGCAGTTCACCAACTCTTTCTTACATCACAAAATGGCTGAGAGGAATTACTGAAAAAAATGTTTTAAAAATGTTGTTTATTAAAAGTTGCAGACATCCATGTTAGAAAAGTGTTTCTTTTAATAGAAATGGGAAAGAAAATCAGACACTCGATGTCTTGTGAAAGGGAAATTGTGTTTGATTAATATATGAGAGTTTTTTGAGGAAGTACAAACAAGGTGAATAAAAGGAAGTTGTCGATGGGGCGCATATGTTTTCCAGAAGGTATTTGACAAGGTGCCATATCAGGAATTACTATATAAAATAACAACAGTAGTAACATATTAGATGCATAGGGGATGAGTTTCCTAACAGCTAATACAGTGTACATAAATAGACCTTTTTCATATTGGCAAGATATAACAAGCAGAATGTTGTAGGAATCAGAACTAGGCCTCAACTATTTACAATTTAATTCAATGACTAGGGCGAAGGGAACAAATGTATGGCAGTTAAAACTGCTTAATTGGAAAGATGGATAGAAGAATGAACACAGAAGTAAACACTGGTCTTCATACTAGACATGAAATATTAACCCTGTTTCTCTGTCTACAGTTGCTGAGTTTCACTGACATTTTCTGTGCTTGGTTCTGTGAAAATAGGAGAACCGTAAAGAAGGAATTTGATTGGTTAAGTGGCTGGACAAAAATTTGGCAGGTTTCCCTTTCATAAAACAACATTGACTGCTTGATTGCATTAAGATTTACTATGTGTCCTGCTGTAACCTTCTTAATCACATTAAATAATAGCATGTTGCCAAAACAGATGCTCATCTTCCAACCTCTGGTTTCCTGTCTTCTATCTCCCCACCCCACTTTTCTTGAATAGAGGAGTTATATCTGTTGTCTTTCAATCTGGGAACATTTGTGGATCTAGCAGATGCAGTATAGTGTAAGTGAAATAACTGTACAGAGGCCGGTATCCCATCATCAAGTCACTCTTTATTTACATGTGCATAGTACATGGCCTCTGACCAACTAGCTCAGCACCAGCATGTAGAATGAGGAGACTCTGAATCTCCCATTTATCTTTTTTTTTGAGGCCTTTATGTACACACAGAGCATCTTTGACACTGATCCAACTCCTTCAGAACCAGCTTTCAGTGAACAGGATGTCTGTCACTCCTGTTCATTTTTTTACATTTTTTCCTTCTTTTAATTACCCCCACACTACCGCCTAACTGCGGTAGTGCTTAGATTTTTCCCAGCACTCGTGTTGTGTATGTACAGGTGTGAGACACAGTGAATGACTCAAGGTGCACGAATCTTTATTCAGTTTCCACCACCAGGAAGAAAGGAAACACCCAAGTGGCCAGTGACAAGCAGTGCCCATCACATCAAAGGGCAATGCTGCGTGATCAAACAGTGAAGGGGAGGGTGGGGTTAAATCAAAATAGAATTGGATGGGGAATCTCCCATTTTTTTCTTGTTTTTTTTTCTTTTTTTCTATAATCAAAAAGGAGAGTCCTTGCGCACACACACTGGTCCAGCTCCCTCAAGAGCCAGCTCTCAGATTGTGAGGATGTCCAACACGCCTGTTTATTTTTTTCTTCTATTTTAGAACTTATACTCTTTTTTTCTCTTCCTTCCCACACTACCGCCTAACTGCGGTAGTCCTTATTTTTTCCCCAGCACCCATGTTGTGTGTGTGTAGGTGTGAGACACAGTGAGAGACAAAGGTGCACGAATCTTTATTCAGTTTCCACCACCAGGAAGAAAGGAAACACCCGAGTGGCCAGTGACAAGCAGTGTCCTTCACATCAAAGGGCAATGCTGCATGATCAAACAGTGAAGGGGAGGGCAGGGACTAAATCAAAATAGAATTGGACAGGCAATCGCCCATTTATTTTTTTTCCCTTTTTCTCTTCTTTTTTATATTAACCCCCACATTACCGCCTAACTGCGGTAGTGCTTATTTTTTCCCCCAGCACCCATGGTGTGTGTGTGTGTGTGCAGGTGTGAGACACAGTGAGAGACACAAGGTGCATGAATCTTTATTCAATTTCCACCACCAGGAAGATAGGAAAACACCCGAGTGGCCAGTGACAAGCAGTGCCCTTCACATCAAAGGGCAATGCTGCATGATCAAACAGTGAAGGGGAGGGCAGGGACTAAATTAAAATAGAATTGGACAGGGAATCTCCCATTTATTTTTTTTCTTTTTAAGGGGAGGACATTCCTATTCATCATGTTTTTTCTTTTTTTATTTTCTTATTTTTTTTCTTTTTTTTGTGATCAAATCCCCTGTTTATTTTTTTAAAAATATTCCTCTTTATTGTTTTATATTAACCCCCACACTACTGCCAAACTGCAGTAGTGCTTATTTTTTCCCCCAGCACCCATTGTGTGTGTGTGCAAGTGTGAGGCACAGTGAAAGACACAAAGTGCAGAATCTTTATTCAATTTCCACCACCAGGAAGAAAGGAAAACACCCGGGTGGCCAGTGACAAGCAGTGCCCTTCACATCAAAGTGCAGTGCTGTGTGATCAAACAGTGAAGGGGAGGGCAGGGACTAAATCAAAATAGAATTGGACAGGGAATCTCCCATTTTTTTTTGAAGGGGAGGGTAGGGACTGCTCCTGTTTATTTTTTTTTTTAACCCCCACACTACCACCTAAGTGCGGTAGTTCTCCTGTTTATATATTTTTTTTTCTACCACCTGACACTTCTTTTATTTTATTTTTTTATTTTTATTTTTTTTCTTTTTTTTTATTTTAACCCCCACACTACCACCTAAGTGTGGTAGTGCTTATTTTATCCCCAGCACCCATGGTGTGTGTGTGCAGGTGTGAGACAGTGAAAGACACAAAGTGCACGAATCTTTATTCAATTTCCACCACCAGGAAGATAGGAAAACACCCGGGTGGCCAGTGACAAACACTGCCCTTCACAGCAAGGGACAGTGCTGTGTGATCAAAACAGTGAAGGGGAGGGTAGGGACTAAATCAAAATAGAATTGGACAGGGAATCTCCCATTTATATCTGTCTGCCAGAGCTCCCTGATTGGTCAAAGTTAGCAACCCCAGTCAAAAATCTCATTGCCAAAAAGATCCACATGACCCTCGTTCCAATCACTACATTCCTCTGCTCCCCCACCCCCCTCCCCACCCCTAATGCTAAACAGGGGGAGAGAACCCACAGTTTCTAACAGACTTTCTAGCAGTTCTGCAGGGCCAGGTATGTTTTGCTCCTGCCCTGTTAGCGAGGTGTTTTTGTGTTTTTGTTCAGGACCACCTAACCTACCCGAACTTTGTATGCCATGACCTTGTGTTGACCTCACCTTGTACCCATGCAGGGCCATTTCCATGGTTTCGATACTAAATTTCATCTCCTGAAGCAAAACGTTCCTCTCATATAGAGGAAACATGCGGCCGGCATTGGCGTTCCTGCTGCCAATTTACCCTTCTCCCCAGGACTGGAATATCCCCAGGACTGGAATATCAGGGTGCAGAGGCTTCTCCCCATCAGCAGCTCTGCTGGAGCTATCCCTAAAGTTGCATGAAGGATGGTCCTATAATCAACAGGAACCGAGATATTTTGGTATAGAATTAAGCTGCTGGCTATATCTTTAAGCCTGCCTTCAACATTTGGACTGCTCTTTCTGCCAGACTATTGGATGGTAGATGGTATGGAGTTATCCAAACATGCCAAATGTCATTTGACTTTAGGAAATACTTGAATCCCCTGCTGGGAAATGCTATTGTCTGTAAACAATACTTCCATGAGTCTGTGTATCATGAACAATGCTCACAGCTTTTCAGTCATCTTCCCTGAGTTTGCTGAATAAACTCTGTGCACATCCGGACACTTTGAATTGGCATCCACAGTGACCAAGAACATGAAATGATTGGCATAGTTGACGTGTAACTGAATCCAAGATTTACCCGACCATTCCCAGGAATATGGGGTGCTGCTGTCAATCACATTTGTCCTTGTTGGCACTCTGGACACTGCCCCACCAATGCAGCTATGTCAGCATCCAATCCTGGCCACCAGACATAGTTTCTTGCCAATACTTTCATCTTGGACACCCCTGGATGACCCTGGTGGAGTTCAGCCAGTAGCTAACGGTGATCTTTACTCGGGCTAATCACTCCTACTCCCCATAGTAATATTTCATCCTTTACGCTGATACAGTCTAATCTTTGTTGTGATAGTCCATTACTTCCCCCATCACCAGAGCTGTTTTAATATTGTCAGAATGGGATATTTTTCTATCCACAGTCGGATATTGTCAGCAGTGTCCAGAAGGGTGTCCAAAAAGTTGAAAATGTAAAGGACTCTTTCAGGGCAGGCACCACCAGCCAGTCCGAGGCAGATCAAGGCATCGGCATTTGCCAATTGGCCTCCTGGACAGTATTTCAACTTGTCCTTCTACACACCGAGAATAAAGGCCTACTGCTTAATTCGACCAGACGTTATGGGCAGCATGGCCTTGTCTTCATTAAATAGCCCCGGCAGGGGTTTGTGGTTTGTTACTATTAAAGGTATTCATGGAATTTTCTGATACCAAAAATAACTGGCACACCTTTGTTCTCTAAATGGGCATATTTGCATTCAACATCAGCCAAAGTCCAGGAAGCATATGCTGTCAGGCATTGTGCTCCATTGGGCTACTGTCGAAAGCTGATTGGAGTCAGATGTTCGCTGGTAGAGACGGCTGGAAAATGGGAAGCCTTTAGACATATTGTACATGTTATCTCTATGTTGTACATAGAGATTCTTGTTATCTCTTTGTTGTACATAGAGATATCAAGAATCTCTATGTTGTACATAGAGATAACAAAAATCCAGAAAAAGTGTATTCCTGTCAGGGTGAAAGGGAATGCTGGTAGGTATAAGGAATGCTGGATGACTAAAGAAATTGAGGGTTTGGTTAAGAAAAGGAAGGAAGCATATGTCTGGTATAGACAGGATAGATCGAGTGAATCCTCAGAAGAGTATAAAGAAAGTAGGAGTATACTTAAGAGGGAAATTAGGAGGGCAAAATGGGGACATGAGATAGCTTTGGCAAATAGAGTTAAGGAGAATCCAAAGGATTTTTACAAATATATTAAGGACAAAAGGGTAACTAGGGAGAGAATAGAGCCCCTCAAAGATCAGCAAGGTGGGGCCTTTGTGTGGAGCCACAGAAAATGGGGGAGATACTAAATTAATATTTTGCATCAGTATTTACTGTGGAAAAGGATATGGAAGATATAGACTGTAGGGAAATAGATGGTGACATCTTACAAAATGTCCAGATTACAGAGGAGGAAGTGCTGGATGTCTTGAAACGGTTAAAGGTGGATAAATCCCCAGGACCTGATCAGGTGTACCCGAGAACTCTGTGGGAAGCTAGAGAAGTGATTGCTGGGCCTCTTGCTGAGATATTTGTATCATCGACAGTCACAGGTGAGGTGCCAGAAGACTGGAAGTTGGCAAACGTGGTGCCACTGTTTAAGAAGGGCGGTAAAGACAAGCTAGGGAACTATAGACCGGTGAGCCTGACCTCGGTGGTGGGCAAGTTGTTGGAGAGAATCATGAGGGACAGAATGTACATGTATTTGGAAAGACAAGGACTGATTCGGGATAGTCTACATGGCTTTGTGCATGGGAAATCATGTCTCACAAACTTGATTGAGTTTTTTGAAGAAGTAACAAAGAAGATTGATGAGGACAGAGCAGTAGATGTGATCTATACAGACTTCAGTAAGGAGTTCGACAAGGTTCCCCATGGGAGACTGATTAGTAAGGTTAGATCTCATGGAATACAGGGAGAACTAGCCATTTGGATACAGAACTGGCTCAAAGGTAGAAGACAGAGAGTGGTGGTGGAGGGTTGTTTTTCAGACTGGAGGCCTGTGACCAGTGGAGTGCCACAAGGATCGGTGCCGGGCCCTCTACTTTTTGTCATTTACATAAATGATTTGGATGCGAGCATAAGAGGTACAGTTAGTAAGTTTGCAGATGGCGCCAAAATTGGAGGTGTAGTGGACAGCGAAGAGGGTTACCTCAGAATACAACAGGATCTGGACCAGATGGGCCAATGGAATGAGAAGTGACAGATGGAGTTTAATTCAGATAAATGCGAGGTGCTGCATTTTGGGAAAGCAAGTCTTAGCAGGACTTATACACTTAATGGTAAGGTCCTAGGGAGTGTTGCTGAACAAAGAGACCTTGGAGTGCAGGTTCATAGCTCTTTGAAAGTGGAGTCGCAGGGAGATAGGATAGTGAAGAAGGCTTTTGGTATGCTTTCCTTTATTGGTCAGAGTATTGAGTACAGGAGTTGGGAGGTCATGTTGCGGCTGTACAGGACATTGGTTAGGCCACTGTTGGAATATTGTGTGCAATTCTGGTCTCCTTCCTATCGGAAAGATGTTGTGAAGCTTGAAAGGGTTCAGAAAAGATTTCCAAGAATGTTGCCAGGGTTGGAGGATCTGAGCTACAGGGAGAGGCTGAACAGGCTGGGGCTGTTTTCCCTGGAGCGTCGGAGGCTGAGGGGTGACCTTATAGAGGTTTACAAAATTATGAGGGGCATGGATAGGATAAATAGACAAAGTCTTTTCCCTGGGGTTGGGGAGTCCAGAACTAGAGGACATAGGTTTAGGTTGAGAGGGGAAAGATATAAAAGAGACCTAAGAGGCAACGTTTTCACGCAGAGGGTGGTACGTGTATGGAATGAGCTGTCAGAGGATGTGGTGGAGGCTGGTACAATTGCAACATTTAAGAGGCATTTGGATGGGTATATGAATAGGAAGGGTTTGGAGGAATATGGGCCAGGTGCTGGCAGGTGGGACTAGATTGGGTTGGGATATCTGGTTGGCATGGACGGATTGGACCAAAAGGTTTGTTTCCATCTGTACATCTCTATGACTCTATGGTGAGCCAACACTATTCTGAAAATATACCATGAGACATCACATACCAGCACCAACTCTCACTTGGAATCATTGTAGGCCAGTAGCTTGGATGACAAAAGCTACTTTTTCAATTCCCTAAAGGCTCCTTCTTGGTTGCATGATCATTTCCAAGCCTGACCCTTTTTCAAAAGTAGGCAAAAAGGTACCAAGATGGAGGCCTGGTTACTCCTGAATTTTTCGTAATAATACACCAACCCAAGGTAAGACCTAAGCTCTGGTACAGAACCCCTTTTGTTCACCCTCACTTTAACTCCCAACAGGTGTAACCTGGTCTCGTTGACTTTGTAGTCCAAGTAGGTCACTTTGGGTGCCTGGAACATACATTTTTATCTCCAAAGGTGTACGTCTGTCTTGGAGAAGTGTTTAAGCACTATGTCCAAGTTCTCCAAGTGCTCTTTATTGGTCTTCCCAGTTTGACATCCACATAAGTGGCAATCTGGGTTAGACCTTGTAAAATGCTCTCCATCATCTGCTGGAAAAGGGCATGATACCCCAAATGGCAGTGTGGTATATTGGCATAAATCCTTATGGGTATTAATTGTGAAGTACTTCAGGGACTCCTCATCCTGTCGCAATTGGAGGTCAGCATGGCTCATGTCCAGCTTCTTGAAGGACAGCTCCCACCACCAGTTTTGCAAACAAGTCCTTTATGCAAGGAACTGGGTATTTATCCAGCTGTGAGAAGCAGTTTATCGTTTATTTAAAATCTCACAAAGGTTAACCAACCTTTCAGGCTTTACAATTGATACAATCAGTGCAGCCCATTCTGCAAACTGTACCAGTTTGATGATTCTTTTGCTTTCCAGTCTTCTGATTTCCGCTTTGACTTTAGCACGCAAGGCAAATGGCACTGGGTGACTTCACAGAATTGCTTCCTGGTCAACATATAAGCAGGCCTTAGCTCTTTTGATAGTCCCTAGACCTAATTGAAAAACCTCCGGTTATTTAATTATGACTTCACTTACAAAGCCATTTTCTAATCAGAAAATGTTGTGCCAATCAAGGTGAATCTTCTTCAACCAATTCCACTCAATTAAGCTTGGGCCTGAGTCTATTATTACAATCAGTGGGAACTGCACCAATTGATTCTCGGTATATGTTCTTAGTCTGGCCAAAGTCTTGAGGAAACTTAAGGGTTGAAGTCCAGAGCAAATCTTGTAAAAGACTGGTTTGCAATCACTGATACAGCTGCACTGGTATCAACCTCCATTAGAACCACATGACTATTTTTGATCAGCATTTATTTGATTGGTTCTGATTTGGATGTTACTTAGCATTTTAACTGTTCCAAGCCACATGTAGGTAAACTTTCCAGGGTGTTTGCTTTCCTGGATAGAGGCCTATGAATTCTCTTACTCAAGGCAGGCCTCGAGGACCTCCTTGGTTGTCTCAGGTCCACATACCAGCAGCAACTATAGTGGCTTGCCAGCCTGGATCCTGAAGAACATTTTGCTGAGGCTCAGTTTTGTTATGGGATTTTTCTGTGGGCTGACCTAGGGTCCCTCTACTCCGGATATGCCCTGCATGAGGCTCCACGAAAGCCTACACTCAAGTGGTGCTCCCCAAGCTCAGTCAGACAGGCAAGGGTGTCCATTTCCATTAGGATGCCCTGTAGCTCTACTTGCCACATCTTCTAAGGACAAAGCCAGTTGTAGTGTCTGTTTGAAATTCAGTTGGGCTTCAGCTGGTCAGTGCTTTTGCATGGCTACATCATTAATCCCACATACCAAATAGTTTCTCAGCATCTCATTCAGGGTTAACCCAAAATCACATGCTTCTGCCAGTTGTCTTAACATGGTCAAGAATTATGATATGGACTCCTCTGATTCTTGAACTGCTGAATTAAACTGATAGTGTCTCAAAGTTAAGGAGGTTTGGAGTCATAATATTCATTAGCTAAATACGTCAACTCTTGAAATGTTTTAGAATCTAGTGCCTCAGGGAAAGTTAGACTCCTAATAACTGAAAATGCTGCAGGTCCGCAAGCAGTCAAAAGAATTACTTGTTGATTTTCACCTACCTCCATGTCATTTGTCCAGAAAAAAAAATGCATTCTTTCCACATACTGGGCCGAGTCTTTGATGCAGGATCAAATGAATCAAGCTTCCTAAATAAAGGCATGATGCTAGAAATGCTTACCTCTACTCAAAGATGACTGTTGCAAGTGAATTGTATTCAGAACAATACTGTTTTCTCTTATTGCCACTAAAATAACTGCACACAGATTGGTATCCTGTCATCAAGCCATCCTTTGTTTACCAGTGCACAGTACATGGACATCTTAGAGCCGGTCCTTAGGATAAGGAGACTTTCTGAATCTCCTGTTTATATATATCAGCCAGTTCTCCTGATTGGCCCAGGTCAACAACCCCAGTCAAGGATCTCATAGTCAATAAGATCTACCTATCCCCCTTTCCAATTATTACAGTAGAGAAATATGAACTTGTCCAATTTTAGAGGAAGAAATGTTTTTTTAAATGAAGCAATAACACAGAACTCAGTGATATAGAAATATCTGAGTGTTCTGGCATTTGAAACAAGAAATGTTAGTATGTCAGCACAGCAAGAGACTAATAAGGCAAGTGGAATTTTGTTCATTATTCTGAAGCAATAAAGAACTAAGGAAGACAAATGTTGCTTGCCATTTCAAGCAACTTTCCCTGAAGATGCAGCTGTTCAATTTTATTAGATGAATTGAAGGAGTGATTGAGTGCCTGCAATATTTCGGCAAGTATTATTCCCAACAATAAAGAACAATATCAAATTTGCACTCAATCTCCCAACTGAAAGCCAATTAATAAAGCGAATAATAATACTTAAGAAAAGAAAATATTTTTCCAATTTAGCAGACCTGCTTTTTCAGATAGTCTTTCATAGCATTTTCATAACCTTCTTCCAGTTTTGCAAATGTACTGCTAACTTCTCCATTCCAAACAATCTGTGTGCCAGTCAAAGCGATCTAAAATAAATGTTGTAACAATATGAACATTACATAATTGCTTAAGTATCACCATAAGTAATCATCTGTAAATGACTATGTTACAGAGAAATAACAAGTGAGATTGCTGCAAGGTCAGAATGAGGTGTTCAAGCGGTTCAAATTAGTCAGGTGTATTTGCCAGCTTTACTTTGGAATCTTTACATTTTATCAGCATTTACTTTCCAACAGATGATACTGTTACTACTAGCTGGCAGGAGCCTCATGAATAACGTGCATACTCAGGACCTAAAATGCCATTAGGATTGCAATTATTATGTGATTTTAATCAAATCAAGAAAATCTTTGTTACTGATAAACCCATAAAATTAAAGTTTCTGAAATTAGTTTCACAAATAGTAATGGCAATATTGAAGTTGTTAGGAGCTCAAGATACTTACATTATTGGCCCTTGGGCACTTGAATCATTCTAATGAATTATATTGTCTCCTTGCTTTCTGGAGGTTCATTGTATTTGGATCTGACCATGTCTCTGTACAATGAAGCATTGTTTCCTCATATTGAATGCAGAAACTCAACACTCCATACTTATTTCAGTAAATTTTGTACCTGTATATTTGATTTTAGAGATTCATGTAACCTAATTCTCATCCTTTTCAGAAAGGAAACTGAACTTACTTGAATTCAGAATCTGAAAATACAAATCCAAAAGTTCAGTTGATCTAGCCTTAATGAGAGATTTAGGTAACTTCCAACAATTGAAGTCAGACAGGATTGCATTTTGTTCCTTCCTCACTCCCTTCTTCAATAATGAAATTGTATTCATAATTTATTTCATCAAAAGAGCCAATTCCTGGACATAGAAAGTGTTATAATTTGATGGCTTACATACTACATTACCTTACCTGATTCTGCTAATATCCTGAAGTAGAACCCAAGTGAGACATGAATTTTCTTAAGTACTGTTATTTTCTCTATTACTTTTTTCCAATTAACTGAAATCTATTAAGCTATTTTCTTTTCACTTATCTTCAGATTCCCTTGTAAGGCTGGTACTTAGTCCTCTTCCACTAATGTGAAAATGAACACAAAACTGCCAAATTAACAGAACTATTTCCTTATTGACAATAACAATTACGATGGAATTCATTCTTTAATTGACCAGCATTCCCCTTTTACTATTTATGTCTTCTTCAAATATTTATATCTGGCAGCCACAGTCCTTCGTTTTATTTTCAACCAAAACTAATGTTTGTTGTTGCAAGCTATGATATATGCAACAGGTTCTTTTTACAAATTTCTGCTTGCATCTCATAATTTAGGTGTATCCCTTTGATACTTCTTAGAGATCTCCTAATGTGTTATAATCTGACCATACCTAAAGAATTTGATATACCAAAACTGCTGCAACTTGAAAAAGAACTCCTGAAGCAAGGTTTAAGATACATCGATAGATTCAAGGCCTCCTGAAGACTTTTTGGAAAATTTCATAAGAACACAGGAATTAAAAGCAGAATTATACTATTTTGCCCCTTAAGCCTGTTCCATCATTCAATAAGATAACTGCCAATTTGATCATGGTATAAATTTCAGTTAATGTTTTTGATTGATTGATTTCTTTGTCAGACAAAAACCTATCTAACCGCCATGACTGTAGCCCAACTGTTCTCTAGGTAAAAGAATTCCACAGACTAAATATCATCTGAAAGAAGAACTTCCTCCTTAATTATATCTTAAATGGGAGACCCCTGATTTACCCCTACCCCATCTTCAGCATTTATACCAAGATTTTCCTAGCTACAATCAGTTCTGAAGAAGGGTCACTGGACACAAAATATTAAATCTGCTTTCTCTCCACAGTTGCTGCCAGACCTGCTTCGTTTCTCTAGCAATTTTTGTTTTTGTTTCCGATTTCCAGCAGCCACAATCCTTTGGTTTATTTTCAACCAAAGACTAATGGTAGTTGTTGGGAATTGGCCTGGAAAGATCTTATAGGTTAATTACTGCTCTAAGAATACTGTAGATGATTTGACATTAAGATGCTGTTAAACTCAGAGACTAGTAGCTAGTTGGATGTTGAACTGGTTGATCAAAGAGGGACTGGTCCTGACCAGCTAACCATCAAAGAGGAAACCGATTTTGACTGGGCTTTTGGACAGGAGGAAGATAGGGTGCTCATTATGCTGTTTTGCCAGGCTTCTGCTTTTTCCTGATGGCAAGTCGTGAGGTTCTAAACAACTTCCCAGATGCTCATCCTCCATTTTGGACAGTCTTGGGTCAATGATTCCCAGGTGTTGGTGGGAGTGCTGCACTTCCCCAGTGAGGCCTTAGAAGCATATGCTCTTGGGCAACCGGGGGCCAGCCTGTCATTTCGATCTGAGAGTAGTCTGTCACTTGAAGGGGTCTTGTGTCAGTTATGTGGATGATGTGCACAGCCTATCATGTTGACCAAGGGTAGTCAGCGCCTCAATACTGGGGTGTTGGCTTGGTCGAGGATGCTGTGTTGTGGCATCTGTCTTCTCAGCATGTTCGCAGGACTTAGCAGTGTAGACTATCTACAAGATGAATTGCACAAATTCGCCAAAGGTCCTCAGTCAGCACCTTCCAAACCTGGGAACACCACCACTTTCAAGTTCCTCTCCAAGCCCTTCAGCATCCTGACATGGAAATATATCATCATTCCTTCACTGTTTCTTGGTCAAAATCATAGAACTTCCTCCCTAATGGCATTATGGGTCAACCTACAGGAGGTGGACTGCAGCTGTTCAAGAAGGCAGCTCACCACTAACTTTTCAAGGACAAGTAGGGACAGGCAATAAATGCTGGTCAGCCAATGATGCTGACATCCGACTCTCTGCTCCAGCAGCCTTGTTGTTCTTAAGCTGGTAATGGCCTTCTCTACTTCGTAGGGCTCAGGTGTTGCCGATCTTGTGGTACGTAGCACAAGGATGTTTAGATTGGTGACAGAGCCCTGGTTGAGGAGGTCTCTGAAGTGCTTCCCAGCATTGTTTAATGGCTTCTATGCCTATGAAAAGAGTCATTCTGCCCTTGGCCTGCAGTGGGGTGGGGCCTTGGGTGTTTGGTCTGTAAGTGGTCTTGACAGCACAGAAGAAATCCTGCACATCATGGTTTTCAGAAATTCGTTGGGCCTCTAGTACTTTCTCGACCCACTACCTATTCTTTATTTTGCAGGCTCGTTATTGGACCTCAGCCTTCAGTAATCTGTATATCTGCCCTTTCCCACACCTATATTTCTCTATTTTGAAAGTCAAACTCTAGAATGTGTGCGTGTGTGTGTGTGTGGTATGCACCTTACATCACATTACAAAGTAAATCATTATAACAAAACTATGTTACTTAAAATTATTTGGAGAGGGGATTTAATGTTATTTTCATAAAGGCATAAAGGAGGGGAGCTAAATTAGGCATCTGTATGATAGAAGTCCGAATCTGAAGAACAATTCTACTATTCCTAGGTTTTCCTTGAAAAAGCAAGGCAATGTGACAAGTATATGACATGCATATTGTTTGCCAACTATGTTTCAAATTCTCAGCCAATTTGGCATTAAAAATGTACTTGTTTGCACAGTTAGTGAATTCACATAGAAGATTTGGAAGATCATGTTTATTTGAATGCACTTAGTTGTGAACTACAGTTTATTTTGAGTGATGCTTCTATTTATCAAGTATAATACTTCTAGATGTATGGATAAATAAACAAGCTAAGAGCAAGAGTAGGCTGCACTACTGACTGATTGGATTGTGAACTCAGCTCCACATTCCTGTCTAACCCCTCTGATTCCCAAGAGTCTATCTATCTCTGTCTTAAAAATATTCAGTGATTCTGTCTCCACCACCTTAGAGGAGGAGAATTCCAAAGACCAATGATTCTGTGAGAAAAAATCTATATCTCTAGCTCATATGGGTGGCCCCTACCACAAAAGGAAACTTCACCCTTTCAAGACTCTTCAGGATTTTACATGTTTCAATAAAGTGGCATCTTATTCTTCGAAAGACTAATGGGTACAAGCTTAGCTATGCAACATTTCCTCATTAAACAATCCACCCACCCCAGGCATTTGTTTAGTAAACTTTCTCTGGTTCACTTCTAATGCATTTACATTTTTTCCTAAAATAAGGAGACCAATAATGTACACAATATTCTAAATTGATCTTAACAATACCCTGTATGACAAAACATAAATTTTCCTAATTTTGTTTTCAATTTCCCTTTGCAACATACAATAACATTCTATTTATTTTCCTAATTACCTACCTTTTTGTAGTTTATGCACAAGGACATCCAGATTCCTTTGCAACTCACCTACCAAAATGGATAATTTCACAATTTAACTGTTGAACATTTAATTCCATCTTGTCTTTACTGTACCTGTGCAGGGTATTCAAATATCCATTGCTCTCGAGGCTTCTCTTCATAAGCTACGACAGCTTCAGCGATTTCATGACGCAATGTGGCACACATTCTGTCTAATAGCCGATTTAACCAAATTTCAACCTACAAGCAATGCACATAACAAAGACAAGTTGAAAATAAATATAATTAGAGACAAATACATTAAAAAAAGAAAAAGTTTCATTTCAGAAACTGACCTTTTAAAAGTAAATGGTTTCACAGTTAACTAATCAAGTGAGCTATTATCACTGATTTACTACAGAAAGATGCAGCAGCAAATTTATATTTAGCAAGCTTGTCCTAAGAGTAATATGATAATCACCAAATACACTTTCTATTTTAACATTGCTTGCAGTGGGATCTTTTAAATTCAACCTGATATATCAGTTTTACAATTCATCAGAGAAATGACAGTGCAGCAATCCTTGGTATGAAACAAAGACAATAAATGCTGGAGATCTGTAACCTATACAGAGACTTGAATATGCTATCTAGGTTGAAACTTTTGTGCACAATAAGAAAGGGCTGCTGATACAAAAGCTGAAATTGCTGAAGAAACTCAGCAGGTCTTGCAGCATCTGTGGAAAGGATGCAGAGTTAACATTTTGAGTCCAGTGACTCTACATCAGAACTGTTAGTAGTTAGAAGTTCTAATTAAGGATCACCGGACTTGAAACGTTAACTCTGCGTTCTTCCTGCAAATACTGCCAGATCTGCTGAGTTTCTCCAGCAATTCCAGCTTTTGTATCAGCAGCCCTTAGTACTTTCGTATTGTGCACAAAAATTTCAACCTAGATAGTATATTCAAGTCACTGAATAGGTCTTTAACCTATTGACAATGCCTCAAGAGTTGAGCACCCAATGCCCAGAACTATTTTTGGGGCCTAACCACAACCTGAGAGGTTGGGGGAGGGCTGGTGAAGCAGTCTCAGCCTGTAAATTTCAAAGAGAAAGGTTGCTAATTGGCTGCAGGCTGAAATGGCCAGCCAAAAAAAAGCAGCAAAAGTGAGACAGAGAAATTGATTTTTTAAACTATTCTATCAGTTCAGATGAGTGCTGTAGATATCCAACATGATCAAGCACTTTCACATGAATTAAATAATCATTCCATTGTAGTTGATGTATTGACAGTCACCTGACCAGAGCAATCACATGGTTTATCAAATGGCACATATTCCTGTTCTTTACTGTACATGCCAATACCAACTTTCATTGGATTGTTATCTGCGTCCAGTTGGAACTTCAGTTTAGCCATGTTATCGAATAGCTTAGACAAATGTTGACTCACCTAGAATATAAAGGAATATTAATCACCATAATATTAATCATTCATCCACACTTAGATTGCAAAAGTATGTCACATTAGAAGTTATTCTATTCATCTTGCACAATTTCTTGCTGAATAGCATATGACCAGTTTCAATCCCAGAAGGGATGAAAAGAGATCAGAATTTTTGTTTTAAGCAATTTTTTTTTTAAGTTGACACTTGCTGGAATTAGGCAGAAGTGGGTACTGCGGATGCTGGAGATTAGAGTGATGCTGGAAAAGCACAGCACATCAGGCAGCATCTGAGGAGCAGGAAAATCAATGTTTCGGGCAAAAGCCCTTTATTAGGAAATGGACTTGCTGGAATTAAGATGGCAACTAGCAACAACAGAATATGTTCCAGAAACCACCAGTGGATAATAGCAATGCTGCAAGCATCACCCTGCTGGAATGTCACACACTTGCATTATGTAGACATTCTAGTCAAAGTCACACAATGGAACTGCAAACAATGCATCTCCACAGCTGGAAGAATGCTGTGAAATGTTCAAGATGTTGCTAGCACCTTCACAGTTTATTTCCTATGACACACAATGGCTTTTGGCCAGCTGCATAAAGTCATATTGTAAACCAAAGTGACACACTTTGGAAGCCCAACCATGTGACTGATTTTAAAAAAAGTAGTTTTAATTATACAGCTTTGAACTCTTTCACCTTTGGGATATCATTGGGCTTTAAAACAAGAAAGCAGATCCAGGCTTAGCTACAGACTGCCTCGACTCTTGACCTCTCTCAAAGTCTGATTTCCAGAAATAAACCCATTTTTGCATGAAAAGTGAACTAAATTCCAGTGTATAAGTGCATATTGCTACATCTCAACTGCATTCACTATGTCTGAGTGTCTATGAAAAGGAACTCTCCAATTAATTGCTAAAACTCACCAGACATTGATTTATAGAAGTAAGTATTCACCTGATCTATGCCCTTCATGATTTTATAAAAAGCTTTGTGAAGTCATCCCTCAGCCTTCAAAGCTCCAGGATTAAAAGCTTCAGCCTGTTCAGCCCCTCCAGCCTCTCCTTATAGCTCAAACTCCTGTGCCAGCAACATCCTTGTAAATTGTTTCTACACCCTTTCAAGTTTAACAACATTTTTCCTAAGCAGGGCAACTATAGAATTGTATGTAGTATTCTAAAGGTGGCCTCACCAATTCCTATACAGCCTCAACATGATGTCCAACTCCTATACTCAATGCACTGACCAGTGAAGGCAAGTGTGCCAAACACCTTCTTTACCACCCTGTCTAGCTGCAATTCCACTTTCAAGGAACTATGCACCTGCACCTCTTGGTCTCTTTGTTTGGCAATACTCCCCAGGGCCCTAGCATTAATTGTCTAAGTCCTGTCCTGGTTTGCCTTATCAAACTGCAATACCTCACATTTGTCTAAATTAAATTCCACCTGCCAATACTTGGCCCACTGACCTTTCTGATCAAGGTCTCATTATACTCTGAGACAACTTTCTTCTCTGCTCATTATACCATCCAAGTTTGTTCACCATATACAAGCATAAAACAAAAGTGTGATAGAGTATTCCTCAATTGTCTAGATAGTGCAACTCCAGCAGCACCCCTGAAACTAACCATCATGTGGGACGAAGCTTGATTGGCACCTTCATCCACCAGCTAAAACTTTTAGTCCCTCCACAATCTGCCCAATAGAGCTTGAGTGTGTACCGTCTACAAGATGCATTGTGGCAAATGACATAGCTTGCTATGGCCTCACCTTCCAAATCCATGGCCTCTACCATTTAGATGGACAAAACCAGCAAGTGTATGGGAACAACATCTGCAAGTTTGCCTTCAAGTCACACAAAATCATTGACTTGGAAGTATACTGTAAATCCATCATGATTTCAGGGTCCAAATTATGGAACTCACATTCTAACAACACGTTGGATGTAACTAGCCACAAGGGTATAATCACTAACTTCCCAAGTTCAATTGGTTAAGTGCCATAAATGTTGACCTTGGCAGAGATACTTCCAGACTATAAAGAGATTTTTTTTAAATGCCTGATGCCTCAATATCTCAGTGTAAAAAGCTTCAGCACATAACAGAATCAATACTTTTTCAAAACATAATAAACAGAAAATTATGAAATTAATATTAAAATAAAGTTAAAAATCACACAACACCAGGTTATAGTCCAACAGGTTTAATTGGAAGCACACTTGCTTTCGGAATGACGCCCTTCATCAGGTGATAGTGGAGGGCTCAATCCTAACACTAAGGGTGTTAGGATTGAGCACATACACTATCACCTGATGAAGGAGCATCGCTCCGACAGCTCGTGTGCTTCCAATTAAACCTGTTGGACTATAACCTGGTGTTGTGTGATTTTTAACTTTGTACACCCCAGTCCAACTCCGGCATCTCCAAATCAATATTAAAATAGTTAGTGTTCAGAATACTTTAGACAAGAACACACCATTGATTTCACAACAGCAACTAGAAATGAGTGTGATCTTCAAAGTGGAATGTAATTTTTAGTCACAAAATTGGCAACTGTCTAATTATGCATGGAAAATATTTGCTTACTGTACTTAGTTGTCTGAAAAAGCTATACATTCAGATTTATATTACCACAAAACTATTCAGTATAATACTGAAAATATAGATCAAAGTGCCTCACCTCTAAAGGGTTGTTACCATTAGATAATATATCTAGCAGGTCGGCAGAAGATATAAAGTAGAATCTAGGAAAGGCCAGTCTTTTTGTCTCAAGGTATTCAGCCAAGGCTTTTTCGCAAAGTGTTAAACTAAATTGAAATGACAAAAAAGGAATTTTCTAAACATCGGAAGTTAGAATTGATAAAAAAATTCTGAAGGTGCTAGAAATCTAAATAAAAAACTGAAGATGCTGCAAATACTCAAAAGGTCTGGCAACATATGTGGACAGAGAGAATGTTTGTGGGTGAAATCTTGCGCTGTCCCCAAGGAAATTTTGGTGGTAATGGGATATTTAGTTAGGTGGGGACCTTGCTACCTTCCTTCCTTTCCTTTGATTAAGTTACAGGTGGGAAATCAAGTGAATAGTTTTCTTGAATCTCCACTTGAGGCTGCTAAATGGACAATGAATCTGCACAAGAGCCTCATCTCACTACCTCTGAGGGATGGTTATATTGGGAGACCAACAGGAAACTCTGATATGTTTGCTTGTGGATACCCAGCTAGGTCCCTCATTCAAAGGCATTCTATGCCTGATTGAGAGGTTCAGTATCAGAAGGCAGAAAGACAGAAGCAGAGAACAAGGTAAGACTGCATAAATGAAACTAAATGACAATAAATGAAACTGCATTTATTTCAATGCAAGAGGCCTAACAGGCAAGGCACACGAACTCAGAACATGGTTGGGAACATGGGACTGGGATATAAAAGCAATTACAGAGACATGTCTCAGGGATGGACAAGACTGGCAGCTTAATGTTCCAGGGTATAGATGCTGCAGGAAGAATAGAAAGAGAGAGGGAGTGGTATTTTTGATTAGGGTTAACATTATGGCTATACATGGGGATGATATTCCTGGGAATATATAAAGGGAAGTTATTGGAGTGAAACTGAGAAATAAGAAAAGGATGATCATTTTATTAGGATTGTACTATAGACCCCACAATAGTCAATGGGAAATTGAGAAACAAATTTGTAAGGAGATCTCAGTTATCTGGAAGAATTATAGGGTGATTATGAGAGGGGATTTTAATTTTCCAAACATACACAGGAACTGCTATAGTGGTAAGAGCTTGGATGTAGAGGAATTTGTTAAGTGTGTACAGGAAAATTTTCTGATTCAGTATGTGGATATATGTACCAGAAAAGGTGTAAAATGTGACCTACTCTTGGAAAATAAGGCAGGCAGGTGATTGAGGTGTCAGTGGGGGAGCACTTTGGGGCCAGTCACTATAATTCTATTAGTTTTAAAATAGTGATAGAAAAGAATAGACCAGATCTGAAAGCTAAAGTTCGAAATTGGAGAAAGGTCAATTTTGACAGTTTTAGGCAAGAACTTTCAAAAGTTGATTGTATTCAGATGTTCACAGGTAAAGGGACAGCTAGGAAATGGAAAACCTTCAAAAATGATTTAATGAGAATCCAGAGACAGGATGTTTCAATTAGGGTGAATGGCAAGGCTGACAGCAGTAGAGAGTGCTGGATGACTCAAGAAAGTGAAGTTTTGGTTAAGAAAAAGAAGGAAGAATATGTCAGGTCTAGACAGTAGGGATTGAGTGATTCCCAAGAAGAGTATAAAGGCAGTACAAGTATACTTAAGAGGGAAATCAGGAGGACAAAAATGGACATAAGGTATCTTTGGTAAATAGTGTTAAGGAGAATCCAAAGGGATTCTACAAATACATTAAGGAGAATAGGGCCACTTAAAGTTCAGCAAGGCTGCCTATGTGTGGAACCACAGAAGGTGGGGGAGATATTAAACAAATATTTTGCACAACGTTTGCTGTGGAGAAGGATATGGAAGATAGAGGATGTGAGGAAATAAATAGCAACATCTTGAAAAAATGCCCATGTTACAGAGGAGGAGATGCTGGATGTCTTAAAACACATCAGGGTGTATAAATCCCCAGGACTTGACCAAGTGTACCTAGATATCGGCGGGAAACTTGGGAAGTAATTGCTGTGCCCCTTGCTGAGATATTTGTATCATCGATGGCCACAGGTAAGTTGTTGTAAGACTGGAGGTTGGCTAACGTGGTGCCACTATTTAAGAAAGGTAGTAAGGAAAAGCCAGGGAGTACAGATCGGTGAGTCTGATATTGGTGGTGGGGCAGTTTTGGAGGGAATCCTGAGGGACAAGAGTTTCTATGTATTTTAGAAAGGCAAAGACTGATTAGGGAGAGTTAACATGGCTTTGGGCATGAGAAATCATGTCTCAATGGCTTGATTAAGTTCTTTGAAGAAGTAACAAAGAGGTTTGATAAGGACAGAGCAGTGGATGTGATCTGTATAGGCTTCAGTAAGGTATTCAGCAAGGTTTCTCATGGTGAACTGGTTAAGAAGGTTAGATGACATAGAATATAAAGAGAACTGGCCATTTGATTAAAAAAAAACTTGCTCAAATGTGGGAGACAGGCTGGTGATGAAGATTTATTTTCTAACTGGAGAACTGTGACCAGTGGTGTGCCACAAGGATCGGTGCTGGGTCCACTGCTTTTCATCATATATATAAATAATTTGGATGTGAACATAGGAGGTATGGTTAGTAAGCTTGCAGATGACACCAACATTGGAGGTGTAGTGAACAGTGTGGAAGGTTACCTCAGAGTAAATGGGATCTTGATCAGATGGGTCAATGGACCAAGAAGTGGGAGATGTTGTTTAATTTACATAAATGTGAGGTGCAAAGGTGTGATTTGGAAAGGCAAATCAGGGCAGGACTTAAACACATAATGGCATCTGCTCCCAGGAGGACCAATTCCAAAAACGTACAACCCAGATGGCCTCCTTCTTCAAGGACCGCAATTTCCCCCCCGACGTGGTCGACGATGCCCTCCACCGCATCTCTTCCACTTCCTGCTCCTCCGCCCTTGAGCCCCGCCCCTCCAACCGCCACCAGGACAGAACCCCACTGGTCCTCATCTACCACCCCACCAATCTCCATGTACAGCGTATCATCTGCCGTCATTTCCACCACCTCCAAACGGACCCCACCACCAAGGATATATTTCACTCCCCTCCCCTATCAGCATTCCGTAAAGACCACTCCCTCCGTGACTCCCTCATCAGATCCACACCCCCCACTAACCCAACATCTACTCCCGCAAGACTTGCGCCCACACCTCCCCCCTCACCTCCCTCCAAGGCCCCAAAGGAAACTTCCATATCCGCCACAAATTCACCTGCACCTCCACACACATCATCTATTGCATCCTCTGCACCCGATGTGGCCTCCTCTATATTGGGGAGACAGGTCGCCTACTTGCGGAGTGTTTCAGAGAACACCTCTGGGACACCCGGACCAACCAACCCAACCACCCTGTGGCTCAACCCTTCAACTCCCCCTCCCACTCCACCAAGGATATGCAGGTCTTTGGACTCCTCCATCGCCAGATCACAACAACGCGACGGTTGGAGGAAGAGCGCCTCATCTTCCGCCTAGGAACCCTCCAACCACAAGGGATGAACTCGGATTTCACCAGTTTCCTCATTTCCCCTCCCCCCACCTTGTCTCAGTCAAATCCATCAAACTCAGCCTTCCTAACCTGCAATCTTCTTCCTGACCTCTCCGCCCCCACCCCAGTCTGACCTATCACCCTCACCTTGACCTCTTTCCACCTATCGCATTTCCAACGCCCCTCCCCCAAGTCCCTCCTCCCCACCTTTTATCTTAGCCTGCTGGACACACTTTCCTCATTCCTGAAGAAGGGCTTATGCCCGAAACATCAATTCTCCTGTTCCCTGAATGCTGCCTGACCTGCTGCGCTGTTCCAGCAACACATTTTCAGCACTTAATGGCTATGTCCTATGAACTATTGCTGAATGAAGAGAGTGTAAGTTCATAATATAAAAGAAGAAATAAATAAAGCAGCCACTAACCGTCCCTGTAGCTCTTCCAATCTGTCATACAAACCAGGTTTATTTGTTGCTACCACAACATTTGGAGTCTTTATTGCATCTGCCATGATTTCCTGCAGAGTATAAAATGGTACATTAGCCACCTAACAGTGCATTTTTAATGTTTCAAGTGGACTAGTCCTTCAAATATTAGTTTGGCTAAGTTCACATCACAAATGGCACAAGTTTAATCACAATTTATCTGATTTTATTATGTTATCCATTTACTCTGTCATTCTTGTTCAAGATATAGAGGATACCTCCCAAAATAAGATTCAGAAATGGCGATTCTACATCATTGTACTTTAAGACTCAACTCCCAAAAATCTTTTCATAGTTGTAGGACACTTCCACATGAGGAACAAAAGCTTTAAAAGTAAGCTTTGTAATGACAGCTAATCAAGATCTAACACAAACAAGAACAGTAACAGCTTACATTTATATACACTTTAACATAGAAAATTGTCTGAAAATCCTTCATATGGTTGTACTCAGACAAAAATGGACACTAAGACAAAAAGGTGACAATAAAAGGGATGTTCAGAAGCTTGAAGAGAGATCATAAAGGCAGAGGTGCCAACAAGTGTGGGAGTTTAATAGTTTAGCAATGGAAGGGGAATGATCAGTTTTCCCAGTTCAGGGTATTTCTAGTTTTTATTTAGCTGTAGCAGTTACAAGATGTTGGAGTCCAGAAGTGTTGCAAGCTTCAGTAAAGGATTCTACTGATTTTCTCTGAAATCTCTGAAATCAATGAGAAAGATGTAGCATTTCTCAGTAAAATTACATCTATGATGGTTTCAAATTGAAAGAGGTATACCCTTGTACAAATTAGTGACAGACCAGAGATGTAAAATTTTAGAAATCAGCAATGATGACTTTAAAAATGGGAAAATTAGCATTTGAGAGTAAATGGTCAAGAAATATATAAACAGACAGCAAGAGCTTCTCAAACAGTATAAAAAGGAAGAATAGAAAAGGTTGATTCATTAGAGGGTGTGCATGGTGAATTTTAATCAAAAGCAAGGAAATACCAAAGATGTTAAACAAACATTTTAAATCTTTCTTCATTGTGAAAAAATTCTAATAATAAATGAAAATCAAAAGGATTAAAGGAGAAATGAACTGAGAACAATCATTGTGACAAGTGTAAAATCTCTATTTAAGAAAGGAATTTGACAAAAAGCATGGAACCATAGACTTGAGAGGTGGTGGCATAGCGGTATTGTAAACCATAGATTTAGAGTGCATCGGTTTACACGTTACCAGAGAAGATGATGAAATTTAAACTTAATTCATAAACTTGAATTTAAAAATAAATGCCAGTTTAATTATAATGATGAAACCTTTGTTGATTGTCATAAAAAACTTATCTGGTTCATTAATGTTCTTCAAGGAAGGAACATCTGTCATCCTTACTTGGTCTGATTTGCATATGATTTAAAATCCATTGCAGTATGGTTGACTCTTAAATATCCTCTGAAATGATCTCACAAGCCACTCAGTTGTATCTAACCACAACAAGGTTTGACAAAAGCAATGACATCAGGCAGATCATCTGACATTGACCAATGTGAAGTAATTCCACAGAGGCCAGTATACTGTCACCAAGTCACCCTTTATTTACATGTAGATTAGATTAGATTAGATTACTTACAGTGTGGAAACAGGCCCTTCGGCCCAACAAGTCCACACCGACCCGACGAAGCGTAACCCACCCATACCCCTACATTTACCCCTTTACCTAACACTACGGGCAATTTAGCATGGCCAATTCACCTGACTTGCACATCTTTGGACTGTGGGAGGAAACCGGAGCCCCCGGAGGAAACCCACGCAGACACGGGGAGAACGTGCAAACTCCACACAGTCAGTCGCCTGAGTCGGGAATTGAACCCGGGTCTCTGGCGCTACGAGGCAGCAGTGCTAACCACTGTGCCACCGTGCCGCCCACATGTGTGTAGTACTTGACACTGCTCCAACTTCCTCAGAGCCAGCTCTCAGGATCAACAGTATCCCTGACACTCCTGTTTTTATCTGTCAGCCAGAGCTCCCTAATTGAATCAGTTCCACACCTTGCTGACCAGGTTACCATCACTACGTTCCTCCCCATTGAAGTCCAGGGACATAGGTCTGTTTTATTTTCTTGTAGCCTGTCCAGGGACATTTTCACTATGGGTCCAGTTCCTTCAACTCACCCTCGGATGCAGGCAGTGCCTGCAACATCTTGGAAGATATTCATCCACTTCTTCAGGTGGTAAAGGTGTTGAGGTGCAACATCCTCTGTGTCCATCTCAGACTCTAAAGTTACTTTGTAACTAGAGAGACGGAGATAAACCACAGGTTCTGATGGGCTTCCCAGCTGTTCTGAGGGGTCGGGTTTGTTTTGCTTCTGCCCTGTTCATGGTCCACATGCTTGTTCAGGTCCGCCTCTATCCAAACTTTACACGTCATGGGACCTGACCTTGTGGCAAATTTGCCTCTTACCTTTGCAAAGCCATTTCCGTGGTTTTGACACAAAACTTCATCCCCTGAAGTAAATTGTCCACCTCTTTTAGGGGAGTATTGTGTCCAGTATTGTTGTCCCTGGTGCTGTTTCACCCTGCTCCCCAAGTCTGGGAAAATAGATTAGATTACTTACAGTGTGGAAACAGGCCCCTCAGCCCAACAAGTCCACACCAACCCTCCAAAGAGCAACCCAGCCAGACCCATTCCCCTACATTTACCCCTTCACCTAAAACTACAGGCAATTTAGCATGGCCAATTCACCTAACCTGCACATTTTTGGACTGTGGAGGAAACCGGAGCACCCAGAGGAAACCCACGCAGACACGGGGAGAATGTGCAAACTCCACACAGACAGTTGCCTGAGGCGGGAATTGAACGCTGGTCTCTGGCGCTGTGAGGCAGCAGTGCTAACCACTGTGCCACTGTGCCACCATGCCACACACATTTTTAACCTCATGCATAGTCTTCTCCCCAGAAGCAATTCTGGTGAAACTTTCCCTGTAGTTGCATGAGGAGTGATTTGAAAGGCAAATAGGAACTGGGATAGTTTGGTATCGAGTGAAGCTGTAGGCTGTAACTTTAAGCCTGCCTTCAAAATTTGGAGACCTTTTTCCATCAGGCCATTGGGCAATGGATGGTATGGAGCTGTCCTTAAATGCCAAATCCCATTCATCATGAGGAAATATTCAAATTCCCTGCTGGTAAATGATGGTCTATTGTCTATGACCAACATTTCCGGGAACCCCTTTATTGCAAAAGATGTTTATGGCTTTTCTACCATCATCCTCATGCTTGATGAATGAACTTTCTGCACATGCAACCACTTTGAGTGGGTGTCCACAATGACAAAGAATGTTAAGCCCATGAAAGGGCCCACATAGTTGATGTGCAACCAAGTCTAGGATTTACCCAGCCATTCCCAAGAAAGCTGAGGAGTTGCTTCTGTTAAGTCTTGTCCTTGTGAGCAGCCTGGGCACTGCCCATCAACGTAGCTATATCGGCATCTAATCCTGGCCAGCAGACATAACTTCTCATCAATATCTTCATTTTGGACACCCCTGGATGACTCTGGCAGCGACTTCATTCAAGACAATTACTCTTGCTCCAATAATAAATGCCATCCTGTACAGTTTTCTGGTCTCACTGGGTCCAAAAAGATTTCAGTTCTGGTTGTGATGGCCCTTTTGTTTCCCTTATCACTACCAGTTGTTTTAGTATTGCCAGGACTGGATCATTTTGCGCTCACAGTCTGATGTTGTCCTCAGTGAGCAGAACAGTGTCCAGAAAGTATAAAATCAGAATGGTCTTTTCCAGCGCCAGCACCATCGGTGATGTCTCTGCCAGCAGCAGGAGACGGCTCAAGGCTTCCGCATTTGCTACTTGGCATCCTGAATAATATTCCAGCTTGTAATTGTACGCACTTAGAATGAGCCCACTGTTGAATTTGACCTGTAGTTATTGATGGTATGGCCCTGTCCTGATTGAGGAGCCTCAGCATGGGTTTGTGGTCCATTACTATTTCGAATTTACATCTATGAAGGCATTGGTGGAACTTTCTCACACCAAAGATGACCGCTAAACCTTCCTTCTTTATCTGGGCATACTGGTACTCCCAATGAGCTGGGAAGCATATGCAATTAGACATTCCTTTCCATTGAGCCATCCGTGAGCCAACACTACACTGGTATCATACAGGGAGGCATCGTATGTCAGTACCAGATCTTACTTGGGATTATAGTATGCCAACTCTTCAGACATTGATTGCTGCTTCTTCACTTCCCTAAAAGTTACACCTTGGTTACAAGACTATTTCCAAGGTTGACCCTTTTTCAAGACAGATGTAAGGGTGGCAGGCTGAAGCCAGGTTATATATGAACCTTTCAGAATAATTCACCATTCCAAAGAAAGACCTAAGCTCCAGCACAGAGGTGCAAGTCAGGACATCTTTGATCGACCTCACTTTATCTTCCAATGGATGTAACCTGGTCTTGTCAACTCTGTAGCCAAAGTAGGTCACTTAGGGTATCTGGAACACACATTTTTCCTTTATAAAATGTACGCACACCTGGGAGAAATGTCTAAGAAATACGTCCAAGTTCTCTCATTACAATTTATTGGTCTTCCCTTATTAGTACATCACCCAGGTAAATGGCAATGTGGGACAGATCCTTGTAAAATGTTCTCCATCATCCCCTGAAAAATGGCATAGGCTGATGATACCCCAAATTCAGTCTCATACATTGGTACAAACCCTTATGGGTATTAATTGTGGCATACTTCTGGCGATCCTCATTTAAACATAATTGCAGGATTGCATGGCTCATCCACCTCATGGGGTCTGGAGTGAATATTAAGGACTCTCAGGGCAACTTCCTCTTGACTGTATACAACTGTGCTGCCACCTCTGCTGAGTCTGTCCGGCCAGTGGGACAGGACACATCCCGGGTGGTGATCGCCTTGTCTGGGACATTGTCTATGAGAATGACTGTGTCAGTCTGTTTCTTCTCTCGTCTGTGGGACAACTCTCCCAATTTTGGTACTAACCCCCAGACATTAGTAAGAAAGACTTTACAGAGTCAACATAGATATTTCTGCCATTGTCTTTTCCGGTGCCTAGGCCAATGCCAACTCGTCCATCAGTTTCATCTCTTTGTTCAGACTTTGTAGCAATTCATAAAATCATAGATTCCTGACAGTGTTAAAGCAGGCTATTCAACCCAACAAGTCCACACCGCCTCTCTGAAGACCATTTCACCCAGGTCCACCACCCTAACCCTGCATTTCCCATGGCTAATCCACCTAGCCTTTACATCCCTCGACACTATGGGCAATTTAGCATGGCACCCATACCCACCTAACCTGCATATCGTCGGATTTTGGGAGGAAACCCATGCACACATGGGGAGAATGTGCAGATTCCACACAGGCAGTCGTTCAAGGCTAGAATCAAACCCAGATCACTGGTTCTCTAAGGAAGTAGTGTTATCCACTGAGACACCATGCTGCCCAATTGATACAACTGAGTGACTTGCTAGGCCATTTCAGAGTGCAGTTGAAAGTCAACCACATTGCTGTGGATCTGGAATCACATGTGGGCCAGACCAGGTGAGGGCAGCAGATCTCCTTCCCTAGTGAGCCAGATGGATTTCTCCAACAATTGACAATGTATTTATGGTCATCATGAGATACTTAATTCCAGATTTTACTTTTATTGAATTCAAATTCCACCATCTTTCTGGTCCCCAGAATCTTAGACTATTAATCCAGAAATTCAGCTAACAATGAAACCACTAGGCTATCGCCTCCCATTTATACTGCCCTGCATTCTGATCTGGCTTGCATACAAATTGACCTGTAAGTATACTCAAGAACAGAACCTCTTCACAACTAGGGGACTGCCTATAGCTAAAGGAAGAGGAGCATAGGAAACTTTACAATTCAGATTAATTAGTTGGCATCCAATAAGAACTTCCCTTGAGTAAAAGAGATATGCCGTCATTTTCAATGTTAATACGATTGAAATGACAACATTCATTTTGTGATTGCAAGCTTTTGGAATATTGTCACCTTTTTCTTAGATGAGATGTCATCAACACTGTCAATGCTAGTATTTGTTGCCCAACCCAGATTGAAATGAATGGCTTGTTATTGGCAATAAAGAGTCAATAATGAATTGGGAGTCAGATGTAGCCAGACAATGTAAGGATTTCAGATTTCCTTCACCAAATACCTGCACTGAACCAGATAGGTTTATCAACAAAAAAACAAATTAATGATCACCAAAAACTAGCTTTTAATTCCAAATTCTATTAATATTCCAACAGCTGCTATGGTCAGATTTGAATCCATATCCCCAAAGGAATTGAATTTAGTCTTCTGAGTCATTAGACCAGTGACAGTATCACTATGCCACCCTCTCCCTTTAAATGATCCATTTAGAACAATAACTGACGAATCAAACAATGACTGTTTTTACATTTTTGCTGTGAAAACTACATACTTTAAAGTCAACATCAATCACTTCAAAACGCTTGCTGTCCTCAGGCAGCTGCATACGGATGTCTTCAGAACCAATAAAAATGCTCTCAAGATGAACCCAAGTTCTCTGAACTTCAAACCATATTGAAATGACTGCATCTGCTGTAGACAACTTTTGTTGCCAGCTTGAGACCTCTTTGAGGAAATATGCAATATATTTAGAAGTTATTAAGTTTTGCAACTGAACTTGATTGTCCTCCAATGTCTCTACTAGTTCATCACTTCCTTTTAATAACATAATTCCTGTCCTGCCATGAACTTCATGTTCAAATTCCATGGCACTCCAAATGTTATCGAGCTGACCTAACACCTGTAAAATACAGAATTAAACATTTGTTTTGTTAAAGTTAATCAATTTATCCTTTTAAATTTGTAATTTTTGATGTTTAATTTTAATAAAATATGCACACATAATAACTTCAGTACACACAGACCAAGCAATAGCATGGTAATGAAGTGGGCGGCTGTTAGAACTCATGCGGAGGTTGGAGGCACTGTGATGATCTGCAAGGCTGAGAGTTACTTGACTAGCACATTCGAGAAAATGGTCACATCTCTGCTTAAGATCATGGAGGAATGTGACCGCCAGGAAGATTAAGAGAGCCAGGCAAGTAGTAAGGAGTCCCCTGAGAAGATCTTGTTTATTCAGGTAATTGGTTTATATTTCAGATAATGGTGAGGGAGACCATTTCTTGGAGGAGTGGAGTAGAGCAAAATCAGTTACATCATGGCTGTGCTGGAAGGGAGGAAGAAAGAGGCAGAGCAGTATTGATAGGGAATTCTTTAGTTAAAGGATCATGTCGGCATTTCTGTGGCCACAGACATGACACCAAGATTATATGTTGCCTCTCTAGTGCTAGGTTAAAGACTATCATGGAATGCAGGACAGTCTTCGGGGGCAGGAGAACTGTCAGAGATCATCGTTAACATTGGTACCAATGACTTTAGTAGAAAGAGGGATGAGGTCCTGAAAACGCACTTCAGATAGCTAGGAAGATTGAATGGCAGTACCTCAAAAGCAGTAATCTCAGAAATTCTCCCAGTCCCATAAGAGTGAGCATAGGAATAAGAGAACTGAGTAACTGAATTTGCAGCTGGAGAACTAGTATAAGCAAGAGGAAGGGTGACAGATTTCAGAGGCATTGGGCATAATTCTGTGGCAGATGGGATCTGTACAAAATGTATCTAACATCCTCACAACGGGATTTAATAATGCAGTTACGAAGGATTTAAACTAAATTGGTACAGGGAAGGAAGCAAAGAAGAAGCTCAGAGTGAAGCAAAACTGTTAATAGGAAGTAGAAATATAGCAAGCACAAATAAAATCCAGATGAAGCAAAGTATCAAATGGGATCAGAATAGAGAATATTATTAAAAGGCAGAATTAAAGAAACTCCATTTAAATGCAGATTAGATTTGCAAAAAGGTTGTTGATTTAAAGACACAAATTGAGGTGAATGAGTGTAATTTATTTGCCATTACAGAGATGTATAGAGCATATGTACTTGTGTATAGGGTCACTAAATTGAGAACTGAACATCTAAGAATACTTGGAACTTAGGAGGGATAAGCAAAAGGGGAAATGGAAATGAGGCCAGATAGCCCTCCTCAAAAAAAAAAGCAGTCATAAATTTGTAAACGGAGATCTTCAAAGAACCAAAGGTGCAACCCTTCCTTCTTACACAAGTACCTTCTATTTCAGAAGAAATCCCAATAGTCTAAAAATGTGAATCCCTGCCCCAGCAACTCAGCCACACATTCATCTGCCCGATTCTCCTATTCCATTTCTCACTAGCACATTGCAAGGGGGAGTAATCCAGAATTTCCAACCCTTGAGTTCTTAATTTTTAAGCTCCTGCGTAATTTCCTGTATTCTCTTCATAACCTCATCCCTTTCTCTACTTATGTCATTGGTACCAACATGCACTCTAACCTCCTGCTGGTCACCCTCCCCTTTCAGAATATTTGTACCCACCCCAAGATATCCTTGACCCTGGCAACAAGAGAACAACACACCATCCTAGGTTTTACAATCAGTTTGGGCACAGAAAAGATTTACAAGATGTTGCTGGGACTGAAGGATTTGAGCTATAGGGAGAAGCTGGGGATCATTCCTCGGAGCATTGGTGGCTGAAAGGTGACATTATTCATCAGGGGCATGAATAAAGTGAATAACCAAGGTCTTTTTCCCAGGGTAGAAGAGTCCAAAACTAGAGGGCATAGGTTTAAGATGAGAGGGGAAAGGTATAAAAGGGACTTGAGGAGCAACATTTTCATGCAGAGGGTAGTACTTGTATGGAATGAGCTGCCAGAGGAAGTGGTGGAAGCTGGTACAATTACAACATTTAAAAGGCATCTTTCATGAATAGGAAGGGTTTAGAGGGCAATGGGCTAAATACTGGCAAAGAGGACTAGATTAATTTAAGAAATCTGGTCAGCATGGACGAGTTGGACCAAAGTGTTTATTTCCACACTGTATGATACTATGACTCTATGACTCTAAATCTCCCCAGCAGGATATTGGTCTCCTCCCAATTCAAATGCAATACTTCCTTCTTATACAAGTAACTTCTACTTCAGAAGAAATCACAATAGTCCAAAAATGTGAATCCTTGCCCCATGTACCAGCAGCTCAGCCATGCATTCATCTGCTCTATTCTCCTATTCTATTTCTCATTAGTATGTGGAGTAATCTGGAATTTCCAACCCTTGAGGTCCTACTTTTTAATCTCCTGCTAAATTTCCTATATTCTCTACAGAACCTCATCCCTTTTTCTACATATGTCATTGGTAACAAAACGCACAATGACCTCCTGCCTGTCACTCTCCTCTTTCAGAATATTTGCACCTGCTCCTAGACATCCTTCACTCTGGCACCAGGGAGGCAACACAACATTCTGATGTCTCACTGATGGCCATAGAAATGTTGATCTGTGCTCCTGATGTTGCAGATAAATGGGCACTGTTTTCTCACAGATCATGTCCAGATCAATTTTGGGAGAGTTACCTTTATGCAATAGTTAATTATAAAAATAGTTATTAAAAATCAGCATTCCCAATGTAAAACTTTGACCAGATGCATAATTTAAGAATTCACAGGGAAATGCGACTGAATTCTATTGGATTTTCTATCTGTTGAACGTGCAAATTCCAAAAATCTACCCTTATTGCATGATGAGCATACTGTTGAAAATGGAAAGTTCTAAGTATTCAAGGGATTTTCTTTTTCCAGCTAATTAATGCATTAAATACCTTTTCCATTCCAGACTCTTTCACAGATTTATCGACAATGTTGCGTACTTCATCTTCAAAGTTATGCAATTGCAGACTCAATAAATCTGCGAGAGTTGTTTCGTCTGACATCACAAAATTGACCTACAAAACAATGAAAGGAAGTAAATAATTTCATATTTTCTCTACACTTCTTAAAATCAAATTACTCTTCCTTTCAAAAATCAATTTCCCTTCCATTTCTCAATACATTGAGTACAGTGATGTACTTTTTCAGTTGCAAGTGTCCTCTTCTACCTGATTGAAATTGTAATCTTATCCTTCCAACATATTTTTCTCAGTGGAACCACCAAATGTGAAAAAATGGAACAGAAGCTCAGCTGAACTTTTCCTCTTTTTAGCCAAAGGCACAGCAGATGAGAACATCAAACAACACTTCAGATTTTCTCATACAATTTAACTACAGACTGGTCTCAAAAGTCCTGGAACTCAACAGGGCAGAGTCAAATTTACACACATAGTGCATGCAGGATTACAACTGGGTGTTGGCAGTGCTGAGATTCCTCCCCATTTAGAACTTCAGCAATAAAGGACATTAGGAGTTCAAAGGTTTACTCTAGAAATTTCTTACTTTATGCCATTGAAAAGCCTCAGTTAATATTTGGAATGAATTGAAAAGTATTCTAAAGGCCTCATCCACTTCCTAAAATAAGGTTATTAATGCCAAATAAGAATGATTAAATTTTGTAATCATATTCAGCTTGATTCTGTTTTCAAATCACCAAAGCTAAAGAGCAGAAAAATAAGACAGGAGTGTACAAAACTGTCAGATTGCATCTCAGGATATCCAGTGCTCTAAATGACTCAAGTGAGAAATGTGTGACCGGAAATTGTAGGCCACACTTTCTGCATTTTTATTTAAATAAACAAAATATGCCCCAATGTTTGGTACCTTTGTTGCCTGCATGAGTTGTTGCCAGTGACGTTCCCTTATAGCTGGGTTCTGCAATTCACTTACAGCTTTCAATGAAGTCATTGTGTTCTTTATTAAGTTGTCTAGACCAGAATAAACATCCCATGCCCTTATCTCTTTATCCATACTTCTCAAGTCTTTCACAAACTTCTTACAATCTGCATCCATGTTCTCCACACTAATGTTTTTCCATTTGGTGGTCTTCCAATCTTCAATGGTTAGGCTAACCTGTATAATGGAGGTAATTTGTGAAAATAGGAATGTATTTGTTACATCTTTCAGAGAGAAAAATAGCTGTACTAAATAAACTTAGTAAAAGTTAAAGTTAGGTTTTGAGAAGGTTTGGCCAAAAAAACAGACAGTTGACCTTTGTGAGAGTCATACATTCGAACTGTTAACTCTGGATCTTACAGCTTTCAATGAAGCTGAACTGCTGAACTATTGATAATGTGCAGATAAATCATATTTTCACTGCAACATAAGAGTTCTCATGCGATTTTGTTTAATTATCTTTATCCACCATTTTGAACATGTTAATTTGCACCTCCAGGGAAATGAGACGCAAGCTTGAACTTACTAGCCCAGAGGTATGGACACTACAATTGCACCACAAAAGCCCTTATAAGACCATTGTTTCTTTATTTATAAAGATAAATAAATCCATCACCAAATTACGGAATTTGCCAATTAACAAATTACAAACACTGCCCAGCAGCAATGAGATAATAACAAAAGATCAAAAGGAACCAAGGAAAGGAACTAAATCAAAATAGTGTTATGAGGAAATAATGCAATCCAGCCCCCATGATACCCAGCTCTCCTTCAAAACTTTGAAGATACTTGTGATTGTAATGAGGTCAACCAGGTAGACCTCATTGAATATGAGTTCCCCAAATTAGGCTGTTAATCTGGTCCAATCAAGGAGCCCTGGCTGACAGACAAGCAGGAGTGTTGTTCAGGAATGACAGAGAAGGAAAAAGAGCAAGGAGTGTAGCAGCATTAATTGATAAGAATGTTATAGTTCTAAATTAAAAATATATATTCAATGATTCTAGTACTGAATATGTCAGGCTTGAAAAGAAAAAGATAAACAGGAGTGTCAGAGGTTTTGTTCTATCTGAGAGCTGGCTCTGAGGAAGCTGAATCAGCATCAAGGACTCTCCACATGTAAATAAAGGGTGACTTGGTGATGGGATACTGACCTCTGTGGAGTTATTTTAATACTGGTAGACAATGTATGCTCCCCCTTCAAAGACATCTGGTTGTGGATTAATCTCAAAAATGAGGAAGGCAGTTGGGAACTATGACCTACTCCACAGCCCACTGCCTGGACTAGTTGATGGCTACCTTAGCCAGGTCCACTTGCACCATCATTTCTCAGATATGAAGCAGTCTGTGCCCATGTGCAGCAGGACTGGGCAATATTCAGTTTTGAGCAAATAAATGACAAATAACATGTGTAACACACAGCTACAAGGTAGTCACCATCTCCAACGAGAGAATTTCACCAGCCCCCTTGACACTCAATGGTATTACCATTATTGAATCCCCACTATCAATGTCCTGGGGTTGCCATTGATCTGAAACTTTACTGTACCAGCCATATAAATGCTGTATCTATATGAAATGGTTAAAGGCTTGGGATTCTGTGGCAATACCTGTCCACCATCTACAAGGCACAAGTCTTGTAGATCAGATACTTTTCATTTGTCTAAATTGCTTCAATTTCAACATCACTCAAAAAAACCTTGATATTACCTCAAATAAAACAGCTGCTTAATTGGCACTTTGTCCCATACCTTATACATTCACTCTCAATATCACCGAGGCACAGTGGATCTCATGGAGAATCTGAGGCAAAAAGCTCACAAATCCAAATACATCCCTCCTCCACAGTTCCCAAGCTCTTGATCTAAAATTTCCACATTGCTTGCCAAATGTTTTGCAGGTCCCTAGCAGGATTTAGGCCTGTACCATTTTTATACCCAAGCTATGTAAATGATCTGAGACTGGAACATCCTTGGCAATCCACCTATGACATTACCGGTGTGCCTCTGTCATACTTTGCCTGCTGACCAGTCATCAGAGTCCTAGGCACTGATTTTTGCTTTTATATTCAAAAACAAGATGTGCCCATTGCTATCTAGGCCAGCATTTACTGCCTATCCCTAAATAACCTTGAGAAGGTGATGATATGGTGCTTTCTTGAATTGTTGCAGTTCATGTGATATGGGTACACTCACATTGCTGTTAGGAAGGGAGCTCCAGGATCTTAACTGATTGATAGTGAAGGAATAGGAATATATATCTGAGGAAAACCAGCGTACTGGACTGGAACTTGCAGATACTGGTGTTCATACGCATCTGCTGCCCTTGTCATCAGTGGCATCACTTATAACATACAGTGCAACAATTCTTCATGACTACTCTTAAAACACCTTCCAATCCCAAACCATTTACCACCTGGAAGAACAAGGAACCACCTGGAAGGATAAGTTTCAGTTGTAAAGAGAGATTGGATAGATTTTCCTTGACGCAAATGAAACTGAATGGGGGAGGGGGGGGACATGACTGAGATGTACAAAATAATGTGTGTCATAGATAAGCAGACGAGAAGAAACCTCTCCCCTTGGTGAAGGATCAATGACTGGGGTCAGTGATTTAAGGTAAGGGACAGGAAATTTAGACAGGATGTGAGAATTTTCTTTTCACCGAGAGGGTGGTGGGAATCTGGAACTTACTGGCTGTAAGTGTGGTAGAGGCACAAACCCTCATAAGAAGCATTTAAGAACTATTTAGATGCATTTTTGCTATGCCAATTTATACAAGTCAATGAGCCAAATGCTGGAAAATACTTTAGAATAGTTTATGCGCTTGACTTTGATTGGCAGAGACTCAATGGGCTAAAGGCCTTTTTCTGTTCTATAGATCTCTATTACTGTAGCCTGAATTACTGTAGTCCTTCTTGATTTGTTCACTTCCATCACTCAGCTTCTTACTGTTCTTCCAATCACAGACTTCCCTCATTTGTTTGTTTCTGATAGGTACATTATGAGCAAGCACAAGAGTGAACCTATCTCTGATTAGAGAGGTAGGTCCTCATGGATTCTTACTGATCCAACTATGAGGGTGACTTCTCTAATAGGTTACCCCTGCAATTGAATAATCTTTGATAATTTGGCTACTTTTGGGGGCGAATTCATACTTGACTTCCATCAATCTTGGATATTGGTTGTTTAAATGGGCAAGGTATAGGACAATTTCTGCAGTGTTATTTGCTATTTTGTGTTCTTTATCAATGAAATCTTATCCTCAAACATTATATTCAACAAAGAGTAACTGCCATTAATAGCCACTTATTTATTTCGCACACTATATTATCTGTTTCTTCACTCTTACATTAATAGAAAACTGGGCAGCCAAAGAATGAAGTGCTGATGAAAACATGGGCCCAAGTGATACTATATCTCTTGTCCTCATCTTAGTAAGGCCCAGCACAAGGCACCAACTTTGTGCATATGATTGATGTTCTACTCCAAAAGCCACTCAGTTAAATTCTTTGACAGAGCATCTACATTGAAAATATTCATCTACCTCTACATCGTCATGAAGAAATTGCGCTTACTAATGATCAGTCTGTCCAATTATATCATGTTTAAAATTGTAAATCTGAAGTTGAATAATTATCAAAACTTACAAGGATAACCATGTCCCACAGATCTTTCAATAATACTATTTCTTTGCGGCAGGCTTTTAACTGTTTACAATCAGGAACAGAAACTTCAAATAGAGCAGCTGACTGTGCTAGTGCTTGCAATTCAACTTCCATGGCAACAATTTTCTTTTGAGCCTGTAGAGGAATTAGGAAAGACATTTAAATATTTGGAAATTTCACATCAATTTCTATTTCTACTTTAAATACAATCTCTATGTACTTAATAATGAACAAACAGTAGACAGTTTTTGGATTCATAAGAGAATGAATAATAGTACAGATGCTAAATCACAGAAGTAATCTACCTAAAGAGACGATGAGGTGCTTAGAAGTGGAAGTATACTATATGAGCAGGGATATATGGTTGAAAGAACTGAGGGAAGATTGTGGAGGAATTTGAAAGTATGGATAATGATTTTGAGTCAATTTGCTTAGTCAGCTATGTGGTATATTCATCGGCATAAATATTCATGCATATCTTGTGGTACATTAGTTTAATTTATTAGAGTAGATATAAATGAGAGTTAACCTTTAAAAAGTCAGTTCAGTCCACACATATCAATAGCTGATTACACAACAAAAGGATGAAAAGATTAACAGTACTTGGATCACCCATTTGAGCTCAGACTGCTTTCTATTATTACTCCACATAAAATTTTGAAAAATTCTGACCAAAAGAAGTCAAGTAACCACTCAGAGTAACCAAACCAGAAGAATATGGCACACTGAAAAATGAAAGGAAGTCAAAAACCTTTCTGATACAGATCTCAAAAACCTCCTGGAGGTGAGGGAGAGTAGTATGCACATACACCTAGGTGCACATGTGAAAATGTCAGTTTGGGATATCACGGGATGTAAGTGGCACTTGGTTCCAACTTCCTCATTTCCAGAACTCAGAGCTGTTGCTGAAAGAAATTCATATTCCACAGATTGGAAGAAGATAAGCATCTCATTCTTTCTCACCCTGTTCATGAGCAGTTTTGCACACTCTCAAAACAACATTACATGATACTCAAATTAAGCTGACCTGTAACTCAGCTTTTGCAAAAATGGGATTGAAACACCTCTAGTGGCAAAAAAATGCACAGCCTAAAATTTCTTGCTCCACTATCTTTGAAAGTTGCCACTCAGGTGGATAGAGCTTGTAAGAAGGCCTTGGTGTATTAGCGTTCATTAGCAGAGGGATTGAATTCAAGAGTCGTGAAGTGATGTTGTAGCTGTACAGGACCTTGGTTAGACCACATTTGGAGTACTGTGTGCAGTTCTGGTCGCCTCACTTTAGGAAAGATGTGGAAGCTTTGGAGAGGGTGCAGAGAAGATTTACCAGGATGTTGCCTGGAATGGAGAATAGGTATGAGGATAGGTTGAGAGTGCTATGCCTTTTCTCATTGGAATGGCGAAGGATGAGGGGTGACTTGATAGAGGTTTATAAGATGATCAGAGGAATAGATAGAGTAGACAGTCAGAAACTTTTTCCCTGGGTACAACAGAGTGTTACAAGGGGACATAAATTTAAGGTGAAGGGTGGAAGGTATAGAGGGGATGTCAGGGGTAGATTCTTTACCCAGAGAGTGGTGGGGGCATGGAATGCGCTGCCTGTGGGAGTGGCAGAGTCAGAATCATTGGCGACCTTTAAGCGGCAATTGGATAGGTACATAGATGTGTGCTTAAGCTAGGACAAATGTTCGGCACAACATCGTGGGCCGAAGGGCCTGTTCTGTGCTGTATTGTTCTATGTTCTATGTACTAAAATATGCTGATGGCTCGGGTTTGGTTTTTAAAAACTATATAAGCAGTCACAATGTCCAGCTTTATCAAACCAGTGCAACCTTTGTAAGAAAATAGGACTTTTCCACAGAATGTACAAAAGTCAAAAATAACTACTGAACCACGGAATTGCTAACATACACATACAGGTTAACATCTTACGGAAGGCATCTGTGGAAGCAAACATATAACAAAAGATTGACTTCTATTAGAATGAATATCATTATATAAGGATACGTCAGACCTTTGGAATGTTTGAATTAACCTCTCCTAAGGATTCTAATGTCAGAGGAGCAGAGCAGCACCCCAAAAATACTTACTAACGTATTGAACTTTTGAACTAGATATGGCTTTTTAACAAGGCATGCAAGGTATCCTAGCTGATAATTGAGTCATAAATCATAGAGACCTACCATACAGTAATAGTCCCTACGATCCAAGCAGTCAATGCCAACCATAATCCCAAATTAAACTAGTCCCACCTCCCTACGCTTAGCCCATATCACCATGACACATGGTTATAGTGCAGCAGGTTTATTTGAAATCACAACTTTCTGAGCATAGCCCTTTTGTCAGGTGAAGTGAGAGAGATGCACACAGATACAAAATTTATAGGCAGGCAGATCAATGGTAGAGAGATCAAAAGATCATACAAATGATGAGAGTGGAGTGTCGAATAATAAGTCTCTGCAGGTAACCAGAAGTGTCAGATGGTGTGAGTAAAGTGTCAGCAGCTGAATAACAAGTGAAGGGATGACCTATAATCCAATTAAATGAGGCAGAGAGATAATTTAAAAAAAGAAAGGTGGTGCTGGAGAGAAACCAAATGATTGGAATAATATGATTGTATGAGAGTAGCCGTCAAGGATCTAACCAAAGTAACAAGTAATCCAAAACTATACAAAGTAATTAAGGTGAGAGATCATAACAATTTATCAAGGTGATGGTGTCAAAACAGGACAGTAAGGAAAATGTAACGGATACAGAACAGTGTGTTGGAGTCATATATCGCATGATATGGACCCAAGATCACAATTCAGATTGTCTTCATGGATATGGAATTTAGCTATCAGTTTCTGCTTGGCGATTCTGCACTGTTGCATATCTCAAAGACTGCCTTGGAGGACACTTACCCTAATATCGGAGACTGAATATCCTTGACCACTGAAGTGTTCCCCAACTAAGAGGGAACATACCTGTCTGGCAATTGTTGTGTGATGTCCATTCATCCATTGTCGTAGTGTCTGCATGGTCTCACCAATATATCATGCCTCGGAGCATCCTTGCCTGCAGCATATGAGATCAACAACATTGACCAAGTCTGCCATGTACATGGTGGGTGGTGTTCCCACGTGTGATTGTAGTATGTTTCTTGATGATCTGACATGGTTGCCATGGCCAGGGCTCTGTGGTATTGCAGTCACTGTTGTCCTGAAGTTCTGGGTAGTCTGTTGTGAACGATGGTCTGTTTAGGGTTTCGCGATTGTTTGAAGGCGAGAAGTGGAGGCATCAGGATGAGCTTAGCGAAATGCTCATCATCATTGCCAATCTCTCCAAACATTTCTAGTTCACGTACTTATCTAAATGTCTTTTAAACTTTGTAACTGTACTCACATCCATCACTTCCTCTGGAAGTTCACTCCACACATGTAACACTCTCTGTGTAAAAAGAATTGCCCCTCGTGTCTTCCTCCGCTCACGTTAATAATATGCCTCTTCTTATTGAAATCCCACCACCCCTTCCCCCTCCCTCCACACCAGGGAAAAGACACCTGTCTTTCATCTTATCTAAATCCCTCATGATTTTATAAACTTCGAGAAGGTCACCTCCTCAACTTCCTATGCTCCAGTGAAAAAAGTCTATCCAGCCTCTAAACTCAAACTTTCCATTGCCAGCAACATCCTGGCAAATCTTTTCTGAACCCTCTCCAGCTTAATAATATCCTTCCTATAACAGAGCAGCCAGAACTGGACACAGTACTCCAGAAGAGACCTCACTAATGTCCTGTAAGGCTTCAACATGTCATCCGAACTCCTATACTCAAAGGTCTGAGCAATGTAAGCAAGCATGCTAAACACCTTCTTAACCAACCTGTCTATATGTGATGCAGCAAATATGCCCCTGAACTACCAAGGTCTCTCCATTCTGCAACACTTTCTAAGGCCATACTTTTAATTGTATAAAGTCTTGCCTTTGGTTGTTTACCAAAATTCAATATCTTGCATTTATCCAAATCAACTATAACCTCTAAGCATGGAATGCACTGACTATCAAAAGATTTGGTGTGAACCCTTATAATATGGCACTTAGTAGGGTGCCAAGCAACTTCAAAGAGTGAGACCTCAAAGAACAGAATTGCAAAAAAAAATGTAATTATCTCCTCTCAGCAAGAAAACATCTTCTGCAGTTTGTATTCTATATAGTAAGCATGTCTTGAAGGACCTGCTCATGGGTTTTCCTTTCAAGAATACTCAAGAACATGGGTTAAAAGCCAGTTTGAACCTTTGTCTGTGAGTGTTTATGCCCAAAACATCAACTCTCCTGCTCCTCAGATGCTACCTGACATGCTGTGCTTTTCTAGTGCCTCAATGTTTAACTTCGACTCTCCAGCATCTGCAGTCCTCACTTTCTCCTTGGTCTGTGAATGCCAATGTTTGAAGATGTGTGCTGTGAGGGTCACAGTTAAAAAAATCCCTAATCATCCCTGCACTGCAGGTACAAAGAGAGTAAATTTACTTCTCTTTGCTGGAAGCCAGAAGGCAAGTGAAACCACTGAAGGAAATAGGATAAAGGTCCTTCAGCTTTTCACAGAACCCTAGACTGATCATTATGACTTTTTAACCATTTTTGGACTTGTCATTTATTGCAGTTAACCAAGTGCAAGTGAACAATGAAGGGAAGCCAATTCATCCCTCCTCACCTTGGAGTTTGACAACTTGGAGCACCCCATCTAGAACCATAATCAATTGGGAAACCTCATCCAGGAACTGATTATAATGAAGTGGGAGATGGCACAGGGCAGGGTGACACTAGACACACAAGATGACCGCTGAACCATAAATTGGATACTTGACATATATGGCTACCGGACCACAATATGGAGAGAGACAGCAGAGCAAACATAGATACTGCCTGGGGCCACCAGAATGCCAGCATAATGCACTCACAACTTAGTTGATTAGTTTAAGGTGAGTGGGGGAGAGAATACACATGAGTAGCATATATTGCCTGCCGAAGTGTCTGGGTCCAGCCAACACCTTTGATAGAAATGCTATCTGATATGGACTCAACACAAAGTGCTAATAGCCAGGGCTGCAGTAATCGTCCTTCTCAGGAAGAGCGATTAGCACCCATTACTACAGCAATGGACATCCACGCAGACATTGAAATTGACAATGTCTGCACTGAAACCTACAACAACCGCGCTGAAATCAACAAAAGCTGCGCTGGAGCTGACAATGACTGCATCGAAACTATCAACAATTCTGCAATGTTGACAACAAACAAATTATGTTACAGAAACAATAACCTCATCACTGACCTATTATATCACAAAATGTATAAAAGTATCTTGACATGTGCTCCAGGTTGAGAGAAGAACCACTGCTGACCACTGTGCTGTTGGTGTCTTTCTCTCCCCAGAGCACCGGTATTTCTTTGTACAATAAACTCTGTCATTGAACACCGACTCTGACTCCGAGGCTGGTGATTTTCCCCACAACAACTGGCACTGAGAGCAGGTTCTTATTATTGGTGTCTAGTCAAAGGCCACGATCAGGGAGCCAGAGCTAGGGTAAGAACCAATTTGTACCTGCAAACGGGAAGAGTCAGACTGGGCTAAAGACACAATTTGAAAGGTATAGTGATTGTAATGTCTAACTTTCTACAGTACTGAGTTAAAAAAAAATCTTAAGTGCATGTCTGTGGAGAATAAGTGTTAACTGTATTAACTGTTATAAGGAGAAAGTGAAGACTGCAGATGCTGGAGATCAGAGCTTAAAAATGTGTTGCTGGAAAACCGCAGCAGGTCAGGCAGCATCAAAGGAACAGGAGAATCGATGTTTCAGGCATAAGCCCTTCTTCAGGAATGAGGAGGGTGTGCCAAGCAGGCTAAGATAAAAGGTACGGAGGAGGGATTTGGGGGAGGGGCATTGGGAATACAATTGGTGGAAGGAGGTTAAGGTGAGAGTGATAGACCAGGGAGTGGGTGGGGGGCAGAGAGGTCGGGAAGAAGATTGCAGGTCAAGAAGGTGGTGCTGAGTCTGAGGTTTGGGACTGAGAAAAGGTGGGGGGAGGGGAAGTGAGAAAGCTGGAGAAATCTGCATTCATCCCTTGTGGTTGGAGGGTTCCTCGGTGGAAGATGAGGCGCTCTTCCTCCAGGCATCGTGTTGCCATGGTCTGGCGATGGAGGAGGCCAAGGACCTGCATGTCCTTGGCGGAGTGGGAGGGGGAGTTAAAGTGTTCAGCCATGGGGCAGGTGAGTTGGCTGGTGCGGGAGTCCCAGAGGTGTTCTCTGAAACGTTCCGCAAGTAGGCAGCCTGTCTCCCCAATATATAGGAGGCCACATCGTGTGCAGCGGATGCAGTAAATGATGTGAGTGGAGGTGCAGGTGAATTTCTGATGGATATGGAAGGATCCCTTGGGGCCTTAGAGAGAAGGGAGGGGGGAGGTGTGGGCGCAAGTTTTGCATTTCTTGTGGTTGCAGGGGAAGGTGCCGGGAGTGGAGGTTGGGTTGGTGGGGAGTATGGACCTGACGAGGGAGTCAAGGAGGGAGTGGTCTTTCCGGAATGCTGACAGGGGTGGGGAGGGAAATATATCCTTGGTGGTGGGGTCTGTTTGGAGGTGGTGGAAATGACGAAGGATGATACAATGTATCTGGAGGTTGGTGGGGTGGTAGGTGAGGACCAGTGGGGTTCTGTCCTGGTAGTGATTGGAGGGGTGGGGTTCAAGGGCGGAGGAGCGGGAAGTGGAGGAGATGTGGTGGAGAGCATCGTCAACCACATCTGAGGGGAAATTGTGGTCTTTGAAGAAGGAGGCCATCTGGGTTGTACGGTATTGGAATTGGTCCTCCTGGGAGCAGATGCGGCAAAGGCGAAGGAATTGGGAATATGGGATGGCGTTTTTACAGGGGGCAGGGTGCGAGGAGGTGTAATCTAGGTAGCTGTGGGAGTTAGTCGGTTTATAGTAAACGTCCGTGTTGAGTCGGTCATCCGAGATAGAAATGGAGAGGTCTAGGAAGAGGAGGGAGGAGTCTGAGATGGTCCAGGTAAATTTGAGGTCAGGTTGGAAGGTGTTAGAAAAGTGGATGAACTGTTCAACCTCCTCGTGGGAGCACGAGGTAGCACCGATACAGTCATCGATGTAGCGGAGGAAAAAGTGGGGATGGTGCCAGTGTAGCTGCAGAAGATGGACTGTTCCACATATCCAATGAAGAGGCAGGCATAGCTGGGTCCCATGCAGGAGAAGTTGTTAAGAGTGAGGACCAGTTCAGTCAGTAGAAGGAGGGTGTCAGTGGAAGGGTACTGGTTGGGTCGGCAGGAAAGGAAGAAACGGAGGGCTTTGAGGCCTTCATGATGGGGGATGGAGGTGTATAGGGACTGCATGTCCATGGTGAAGATAATGCGTTGGGGGCCGGGGAAGCGAAAATCATGGAGGAGGTGGAGGGCGTGGGTGGTGTCCCAAATGTAGGTGGGGAATTCTTGGACTAAGGGGGACAGGACCGTGTCAAGGTATGCAGAAATGAGTTCAGTGGGGCAGGAGCAGGCTGAGACAATGGGTCGGCTCGAGCAGTCAGGTTTGTGGATGTTGAGCAGGAGGTAGAAACAGGCGGTGCGGGGTTGCGGGACTATGAGGTTGGATGCCGTGGATGGGAAATCCCCTGAGGTGATGAGGTTATGGATGGTCTGGGAGATGATGGTTTGGTGATGGGAGGTGGGGTCATGGTTAAGGGGGCAGTAGGAGGAGGTGTCCGCGAGCTGGCGTTTAGCCTCAGCAATATAAAGATCGGTGCGCCAAACTACCACCGCGCCTCCCTTGTCTGCTTGTTTGATGGTGAGTTTGGGGTTGGAGCGGAGGGAGTGGAGGGTTGCACGTTGTGAGGGTGAGAGGTTGGAGTGGGTGAGAGGGGTGGACAGGTTGAGATGGTCAATATCGCGGCGGCAGTTGGCTATGAAGAGATCGAGGGCGGGTAAGAGGCCAGCACGGGGTGATTTAGGTGGATGGGGTATGTTGGAGGCGGGAGAAGGGGTCGTCAGAGGGTGGGCGGGAGTCCTGGTTGAAGAAGTAGGCGCGGAGGCGAAGGCGGCGGAAGAAATGCTCAATGTCTCGCCGCGTGTTGAATTCGTTAATCCAGGAGCGTAGGGGGATGAAGGTGAGGCCTCTGCTGAGGACAAATCTTTCATCCTCAGAGAGGGGGAGGTCTGGAGGAATGCAGAATCCAGTTAAAGTTAAAAGTTGGGTACTGTTTGTATTGGTAATTTTCAATATGGTGTGGAAAAGGAGCTAATCACTCTGACCAAGGGCCAAGCCTCAGTGGAACGCATGTTACCAAAGTGGGGAGCATGGACATCATGAGTAACCGTGATACCCTGTCAGTCCATAGAAGAAAGACAGAGCTTGATTAGTGGCGGTGGTCGGGAGGATAAAGAGTCCAACTGGTAGAGAGCACACCAGGCTAGAGGTAGGTTTCTGGGCCTATCGGGAGGTGTTGGGTCAGTAGAGGTAGCTGGGAGGGTAGAGGACTCCCGGTAGAGAGCATACCCTATTGGGCCAGCATTCCGAGCCGACCAGTCGGTATCAACTAGTAGTGGTGGCCAGGAGGGTAGAGGAGTCCCACTGGTAGAGAGCACACCTTGCTAGGAGGCTACTAAGGCCATACGAACAGTGCTGGGACTGTATTATTGGCCAGAGGGTAGAGAAGTCCCCACTGCTTAGGAATACTTTACTGTTGGTGGTATCCGGGGGTACACAATCTCCTAAATGGCAGATCAAAGTTTTAATGGGGACACTGCAGGCTCCCTTATTGAGAAATCCAAAGCAGACAGACTAGGGTTGACAGAGCAAATGAAGAAAAGTGGTTGTGATCCATCCCAGACATTAGCACAATACAGAGTGTGGATAAATAAATAAAACTAAAAGGATACGGGTAATGTTTGTGTACCAATTAGCAGACCTAATTGAACAACTGGCAGGTGAAGAAAAGGCAAGAATGAATTGAGGAGCTGGAGGATAGGATAAAGGAGCTAGAACAAAGATGAGAAAAAGTACAGGAGGAAAGGGAGATTGACTCTCTCCAGCAGGGACCAACTGCTCCCTCTATTGGACAAGGAAAACTTAGCGTCCATTACCAGAGGAGGAACAGACTCTCAGCTCAAAACGAATTATAAACCCTTCACCCCAGGGGAGAGGCAGCAAATTATCGCCTCCCTGGGCAAATTGCAGCCCCGGAGCGCAAACACCAGGTTCTGGGAAGAGCTGGATAATATATGGGTGGGGCACCAATTACACCTGAGAGACATACACCAGCTGGTCCTGGCAGCTTGCCCAGTGGATAAGTGGAGACAGGAGTATCCGATGCCACGGCAGCCCGAGACTTTAGGAGAGTTCTGTGGACACATGCTGTTGTCCTTACAGCTGAGATAGAAGCTTAGCAGACCCCTTCGTTGATTTTAAAGAAGAAATCCAGAGGCTGCTAGGAAATGCTCCCACGAACTGAAGCAAGATCACAACCATGAAGCAACTTAAAGGGGAAGGAGCCTCTGAATATGGGGAACAATTATTTAGGGTCTATCAGGAATGCTCAGGGCAAGCAAACCCAGATCGGGGAAACTGGGCATTCGTCCAAGCTTTTAGAGATGGGCTCTCTAGCGCCCACCAAGCCATCCTGAAAATGGGAGTAATAATGTCCCAGGATTATGATGATCTAGTTGAGTGGGCTAGCAGGATGCAGGAGGCAGAAGCTCCTGAGATAAAGGCAAGACCTGACAAAGCAGCGTCCCGGAATGGAAGCGAGAGCAGAATATTATTATCCTTCCACAACTGTGACAGACAAGGACACTTTGCTAGAGAATGTAGCATCCCACAAGCAAGGAATAGAGCAGGAAACAATGCAAAATACGGCAGTCATTGCAACAGAATAGGACACATAAAAGCAGTGTGCTGGGAAAAGCATGGGGCACCCCCAAGCACTACCCGGAACACCGCTCAACCACAGGAATCCTGAGGTCAGCAGAGCTGGCAACCAGCTGCCCCCATTCGTGAGGATAAGGGAAAGGAGAGAATTTACGTACCCACAGTAATAGGAGGGAGGAAATGTGAAATGCTGGTAGACACAGGAGCAGCTGTATCCAAATTTACCCTTACCCCGCACAAATAAAATGATTCACTTAACTGGGGTAGAAGGGGATAAAACACCAGCTTACCTAAGCGAAACTACCCTCATAGAAATAAACAATGTATATATCCCCATGAAATTCTATGTATGCCAAGATAACAAGGCCACCATAATGGGCAACGATCTCATGAGAGAATACGATGTTCTAATCGATTGCGCAAAAGGGAAATTGATTTGGCCCAGACAAGACGGTTGAAAGACTGAGATTGGGAAACTTACAAGTCACCTTGAAACTATTAAAGTGGCTATAGCCACCAGTAGGGACTGGAACCTCGAAAAGGGAGATTTGGAGCCATCTGCACCTCTGGCCCAGAGCATGAGCAGAAACAAAGTTAGTTACAAGTCTAGTTAACATTGGGTAAGGGTTCCCGGTCCGGAGCATAAGCCCCACCAGCAATACCCAATAAAACCTGAAGCAGGAAAAGCAGTTGTGGAGATAGTGAAAGGATTAGTGAAACAGGGAATCCTGAAAGCCACCACAAGTACAATTAATTCCCCGATGTGGCCAGTAATAATGCCTGATGGGAGCTATAGGCTCGCCATTGATTATACAGGGTTAAATAAGGTCACCCCCAAATTGCATCCCATTGTAGCAGACCTCTCCACCATTTTAAACGGCATGGCCCCCGAACACAGGAGTTTTACTGTTTTAGACATAGCCAATGAATTTCTGTTCTATCCCGTTACACCCTGAGTCCCAGAATAAATTCGCTTTTACAGTAAGGGACATGCAGTATGCGTGGACTCGCCTGCCACAAGGGTTCCACAACAGCTCCATTATTTTTCACAGGGTGATGAGCGACATTCTGAAGAAAATAGATTTACCAGAGGGTAGTACTGCCCTCCAATATGTAGATGATATCCTAAGTGTCTCAGAGTCTGAATCAGGACACCAGGAAGCTTTATGTCTAGTATTAATTGGCAAACACAGGGTTAAAAGTTAGCTGCACAAAGGTGCAAATTGGCGAAACACAAGTCTTAGACCTGGGACACCTTAGATCCCAGGGACTCAAAGAACTGCCTAACGACAGGAAGAAGGCAATCCAACAGATGCCATGACGTGCCACTGTCACGGGAGTCAGAAAGGTCTTGGGGCTATTCAACTACAATCGGAGCTTTATACCCGAGTTTGCAAAATTGGCTGAACCAATCCAGAGATTAATTAAAGGAAGCAAGCCCACCTTGGAACCTATAACCTGGGGGCGAGAACAGTAGGACTTAAAACCCGACTCATATCAGCCCCCGGGCGAGGGCTGCCAGATCCCAGCAAGGATTTTCACATCCACTGTAATAATGAGGGAGGAATTTACTCCATAGTGGTCACCCAAGACCCAAGCAGGAGAAGGTCGGTAGGGTACGATTCAACTACAGAAGAGCCAGTAGTCACCGGGTTGCCCAGGTGCATAGCAGCCTTAAACTGTGCTGCTTGGGCCAGAGGACTATTAGGGATAGAGAGCCCATAGTAATGACAGGGAATGTCATTCTCCACACTAAACACACCCTAGTAGAGATGCAAAACACAGGGAACTGGGTTCCCCCAGCCAAGGGAAAGGAAGACCCATTTAATACCCAGTAATTACACATTCTATTTCACAGGACAGGGATGGGGTTGCTTTTATGCCCTGTTCCCAAAAATGACTCATGCGTCCAGATACAGTGCACTTATCAGCACTGTACAGTCACCAGGAGACAGTTTACCAGCACCTGCAGGGAGCAAGTGTGCTTGAATGTGACCACGGACAGACAATTCATATGTGGTCAGTGAAATGGCACCCATGTCAGCTCTGCCACATGGACATACCCGTTCAACACTTAGGAGCTGGGGGGGCACCTAGGGAATCAAGGGCAACATGGGTGGACAGACAGATGGAAGGACAAGGCAATGTACGTTACCGAGCGGCGAAGGGGTTTGTTTTTCTATTTAAGGGAATTTATGCAATAGACACCCAACACCTCCCAAACCTGTTTACAGCGGGGACAATTGCAACCCTTCCTGTACCATGCCCCAGCGGGGGACATGTTCGGAAAAGGATAGTGACCCACTCCATCAGCCAGGAGCTCTGTGCTGACTGGAAGGTGCCCACCACTTTGGGGTCATCATTGGGATAATAATTCTTAGGATCTCTATCTTTGGGGTGGGGGGGGGGGGCACAGCAGGGATCATCATCACTAAAAACCAAAATTACCTTGTACATGGCCTGGCTATCTTAGGCAATAATACCTCAAAAGCGCTGGAAGCAATTAATACAGAGCTGGCTGAACTCAGACTCTGCACACAGTAGACACATTACGCAGTGGATTATCAATTAGCAAAGCAAGGTGGAGTTTGTAAAATCATTGGTGACAATTGTATCACCCATGTTATTGATGCCTCTTATAACATTACAGTAGCCATCAAGCGAGACCAGCGAGATAATTTTGGACAGGGAGCCACAATCACAGCCAGCTAAATTGGTTCTTAGGTAAATCTTGGGGGCACTATTTGGCATATGGAATAGTTCTCCTCATTGCACTCATGCTGCTATTCTGTGTGGGCCTCAGGTGTTAAAAGCTCTGTTGTAAGGAGAACTGTACCAGCAGTGAGTGTCGCCATGGAAGAGCCCCCAACGACATTAGCACTCCAGGATACCTTTCAGGAGGAGGAGCTCCTAGAGAGGACCTACCTCTACATGTAAATTGGGTAATCTGTGGGAGATCTCCAAAGTTGCCTCCTTGACCACAAAGGGGGTAGTGAAGTGGGAGATGCCATGGGACAGGGTGACACTAGGCACACAGACACACATGATGGCCACTGAGCCATATGTTGGCCACTTGACACACAAGATGGTCACCAGACCACAATATGGTGTGAGACACCAGAGCAAACACAGATACTGCCTGGGGCCACCAGAATGCCAGCACAATGCACTCCAACAACCTAGTTAAAGTGAGTGGGGGAGAGAATCCACATATATAGTCATGATTCAGAGATGCCGGTGTTGGACTGGGGTGTACAAAGTTAAAAATCACACAACACCAGGTTATAGTCCAACAGGTTTAATTGGAAGCACACTAGCTTTCGCTCCTGAAGGAGCGTCGCTCTGAAAGCTAGTGTGCTTCCAATTAAACCTGTTGGACTATAACCTGGTGTTGTGTGATTTTTAACTTTGTACACATTTGTCGCGTATACTGCACACCAAGGTGTCTGGGTCCAGCCAACACCTTTGATACAGACTCAATACAAAGTGCTAATAGCCAGGGCTCCAGTAATCGTCCTTCGCAGGAAGAGTGATTAGCACCCATTACTAGGGCAATGGACATCTGCGCAGACATTGAAACCGACAATGTCTGTGCTGAAACTAACAACAAACCGCGCTGAAATTAACAAAGGCTGCACTGGAGCCGACAATGACTATATCGAAACTATCAATGGTTCTGCAATGTTTACAATAAACAAACTATGCTACAGAAACATCCCTGACCTATTATATCACAAAATGTAAAAAAGTATCTTGACATGTGCTCCGTGTTGAGAGAAGAATCGCAGCTGACCACTGTGCTGTTGGTATCTTTCTCTTCCCGGAGCTCCAGTATTTCCTTGTACAATAAACTCTGTCGTTGAACCCCGACTCTGACTCCAAGGCTAGTGAGTTTTCCCACAACAATAACAGTAGATGTCTCATCTATATCAGATATGACATAGAACTCACAGGTTAGCAGTCATCCAACAAATTTGAAACTTGACACAGAGATGAGTGTTGTGGCGTTAGCAGAGAAAGTCCTTTGATTGAGGAAAATGAAACTATAACCTTCTGATAGAGAACTGCACAGTTCAGACAGAACCCCATCAACATAGAAGGAAGGTTATGAGTAATCTTAAAATGTAGAGACCAATCTATTCAAGATATTCTAGATGGTTCTGTCAGAAACTAACATTCATATTATGTTGACAGAGCTGACATACAATATTTTAATAGTTTAATCTTAATCCAGAAACCTTATACCCTTTTTGTTAGAATGTTCCTTGAGACTAATTTTAGATATTTTCTAGCCAATTGTCTCAGAGATCTACTACACATCTTTGGCACAGGTGGAACTTGAACCCCTATCTCCTAGCTCAGAGGTAGGGACTTACCACTGTGTCACAAGAACTTTAATCGGACTACTTTCATGATTGGAGTCTTACACAGTTACTCCATGTACGGCATTAAACAGGTTTCATAAAATGGAAAGATATATACATTTTAGGTACAGACTTCCTCATTCCTCACTTTAAAAAAAAATGCTCCAGCTAGGAAGTAAACAACTCCAAGGGATAAGTTCTGATGAAAGACTGAATTCTGATTAAAGTTAAAGACTGAAGGACATTGGCTACTTTTAGCTATTTTTAGCTGTTCATTGTATTTTTCTTTCCAGTTTCAGGAGTTCCTGGTGTTACATGGAGTTGGCACAAGGTTAGTTGATCACTTCACCCATCATTATTTTATTTAACCAATGGATTTACAAATGGATGCTTTTCCTTCTAATAGCCCACCTATTTACCAAGTCTGGTGACCAGCAGAAATACACACAGACTTGTATCAGTAGCTAGATTCTTTTGTAGCCATCAAGTCCTGGAATGAAACTGGAACCCAAGGTTTTCCAGCTCAGAGGCAAGAGAGCTACCTATCGAGCCAGTCCAGTTCCCAAGATTCTAACTTGTAAAATCTTAATTCTTATCCATGAAGTGACAATGAGATAATTAATAGGAATTAAATTAAGGATTCATTTTAGTTAACAAAAAGAAGGTACTGATAGTGAGATGCAGATCTTATTTTTCTTCCAGTAATACTTAGTTATGACTATATCTACTATGCTTTCTTGATGCATGCAGGTAGTTATTGAATGGACCCATGTTTTGGTGCCAATTGATTAAAATATAAATTCATAATTACCTTATCTAAAGCCTTATATGGATTTGGATTGTCAAACTTAAAAGGAGCCTTCACTTTAAATTTTTGTCTAAAGCCATGTTGATTAATCTGCGGAAAAGATTAAATATAAAGTATCAATATACAAAGGAGTTTCTACTATAAAGTCTTACTTTAGAGATAAGATGAAAAATAAATACCAATGAGTAGATGTATTAATCAAGAGCATTCCTTTACTTTTATTCCTTAATTGGTTGTGGTATCACTGGTGAGTTCGGCATTTGTTGCTCATCCCCATGGAGTCATAGAATCATACTGCATGGAAAGAGACCCTTTGGTCCAACCAGCTTATGCTGACCATGTTCCTAAATTAAACTAGTCACATCTGCCTGCATCATTGAAATGATTGGAACGAGGAGTTAAGAACCAATCATATTTCTGTGGGTCAGAGTCACTTGAAGGTTAGTCTGGAAAACGACAACAGATTTCCTTCCCCAACAACTTTGTAGGACTACCGTTTCTGAGACTAGCTTTCGGTTCCAGATTTTATTTATTAACTTCAATTGTCATAATGTGATTTGAATATTTGTCACCAGAGCATAGCTTGGGCCTTTGGATTACCAGTTTAGTGCCATTAACACGATGCTCGTTATGATTTGGAGATGCCGGTGTTGGACTTGGGTGTCAAAAGTTAAAAATCACACAATACCATGTTATAGTCTAAAAGGTTTATTTGGAAGCCTTCATCAGGCTTCTCCACAACCACCTCCCAGGTCGTGTGTGTGCAGGTGTAGGACACAGTGGAGAAGAACAGATATATAAATCTTTATTAATATTTTACCACCAGGAAGAAAGGAAACACCCGAGTGGCCAGTGACAAGCAGGGCTCTTTTCCCCTGTTAATTTTTTTTTTTGGAGAGTCCGTAACACTGGTCTGGCTTCCTCAGAGCCAGCTCTCAGAGTGAAAACAGCACCCCTGACACTCCTGTTTATTTATTTATGTTTTCTTTTTCTTTTTTTATTGCCCCCACACTACTGCCTAACTGCGGTAGTGCATATTTTTTTCCCCAGCACCCATGTGTGTGTGCAGGTGTGAGACATAGTGAAAGACACAAGGTGGAGACATCTTTATTCAGTTTCCACCACCAGGAAGAAGAGAAACACCCAAATGGCCAGTGACAAGCAGTGCCCTTCTCCCCTGTTAATTATTTTCTTTTTTCTTTTTCCCCTGTTAATTTATTTTTATCCAGCTCCCTCAAAGCCAGCTGTCAGAGTGAACAGAATGTCTGAAACTCCTTTTTTTTAGTTTTAGTTTTTTTTTCTTCTTTTTTTTTCCCTTTACCCACACACTACCACCTAACTGCGGTAATGCTTATTTTCCCCCCGCACCCACAGTGTGTGTGCAGGTGTGAGACACAGTAAAAGACACAAGGTGCACGAATCGTTATTCAATTTCCACCACCAGGAAGAAAAGAAACACCCAAATGGCCAGTGACAAGCAGTGCCCTTTTCCCCTGTTCATTTTTTTCTCCACACTAATTTTTTTTTTAAAAGGGAAAACACCCAAGTGGCCAGTGACAAGCAGTGCCCTTCACATCAAAGGGCAATGCTGAAGACTCCTGTTTATTTTTTTTCCCCCCACACTACCGCCTAACTGCAGTAGTGCTTATTTTTTGTCCCCAGCACCCATGGTGTGTGTGCGCAAGTGTGAGACTCAGTGAGAGACACAAGGTGCACGAATCTTTATTCAATTTCCACCTCCAGGAAGAAAAGAAACACCCAAGTGGCCAGTGACAAGCAGTGCCCTTTTCCCCTGTTAATTTTTTTCTCCACACTAATTTTTTTTATTTATTTTTTAAACAGTGAAGGGGAGGGTAGGAATCTCCTGTATATTTCCTCCACACTAATATTGGTCAGTCTGTGCCTCCTGATTGGCCAAGGTTAACAACTCCAATCAAGGACTCCAATCATCAACAAAGTCCACCAGGTTATAATCATCCCCCACTCCCAAGTCCAGCGACGTAGGCCTGGTCTTTCTCTTGTGGCTTTACCTGAAATGTTTTCCCCCCGGTTTGGTTCCTCTGATTCAAGCTCTGACATGGCACAATATGTACTGGACCAGAGCGTCTCAAGAGAGTTTCCTCCTTTACTTCCAATGGCAATGGTATTGCGGCTGCATCCATCTCGGTCTCAAAATTTCCTTAACACTAGACAGGCGTGAGAACCCACAGTTTCTGACAGACTTTCTGGCTGTTCTGAGGGGCCAGGTATGTTTTGCTGTGGCCCTGTTTATTCAGGGTCACCTCACATATCCAAAATTTGTCACGGGACCCAAGTTTGCCTCATACCCATACAGGCCGCCTACTTGCGGAGCGATTCAGAGAGCACCTCTGGGCCACCCGGACGAACCAACCCAACCACCCTGTAACACAGCATTTCAACTCCCCCTCCCACTCCACCGAGGATATGCAGGTCATTGGACTCATCCACCGCCAAACCACAACAACGCGACGGTCGGAGGAGGAGCGTCTTATCTTCCGACTGGGAACCCTCCAACCACAGGGGATGAACTTGGACTTCACCAGTTTCTTCATCCCCCCTCCCCCCATCTTGTCTCAGCTGAATCCCTCCAGCCCGGCACCGCCTTCCTGACCCGCAGTCTTCTTCTTGACCTCTCCGCCTCCATCCTACTCCGACCTATCACCCTCACCTTGACCTCTTTCCACCTATCACATTTCCAACGCCCCTCCTCCAAGTCCCTCCTCCCTACCTTTTATTTTCTCCTGCTGAACACTCTCTGCTCATTCCTGAAGAAGGGCCTGTGCCCGAAACGTCGAATCTCCTGTTCCCTGGATGCTGCCTGACCTGCTGTGCTGTTCCAGCAATAAAGTTTCAACTTTGATCTCCAGCATCTGCAGACCTCACTTTCTCCTCATACCCATACAGGACCATTTCCATTGTTCTGGCACCAAACTTCGTTCCTCAAATTAAATTGCCTCTCTCTCTTAGGATCATAGTGGGTCAATACTATAGCTGACGATACCTTTTTTTAAACTTCACTAAAGGCTACTTCTTGGCTGCAAAACCATTTCCAAAGTTGACCCTTGTTCAATAGCAGGTATAAGGGAGCCAAGATGGAGGTGAGGCTATATATGACTTTTCTGTAATACTTCACTAACCCAAGGAAAGATGTAAGCTCTGGTACAGATGTAGGAACCAGGACTCCTTTGATTGCCCTCATTTTATCGTCCAGTGGGTTGTAATGCAGTTTTCTCGACCCATAACCTATGTAGGTCACTTGGGGCGACTGGAACACAAATCTTTCCCATCTCAGGTGTACGTTTGCCTGGGAGAAACAGTTAAGCATTATGTCCAAATTCTCCAGTTGCTCTTTATTGGTCTTCCTGGTTTTAGAAATCCATCCAGATTAATGGCAACCTGGGGTAGCCCTTGTAAAATGATCTCCATGGTCCGCTGGAAAAGGACACAAGGCTGTTGATACCCAAATAGCAGTCTTTATATTGGTGTAAACCCTTGTGGTGTTAATTGTGGTATATATCTGGGATTCCTCATCGAGTCACAACTGTAGGGAGGCATGTCCAGCTTCACAAAGCATAGCCCCCCCACCAACTTTGCAGACAAGGACTCTATGTGAGGGACTGGGGATTTATCCAGCTACAAGAAGCAGTTTTCCATTTGCTTAAAATCCCATCAAAGGTGAACTGAATAGTCAGGCTTCACAATCAGTATGACCAGTGTTGCCCATTCCTTAAATTAAACTACTTCGATGATTCCTTTGCTCTCCAGCCTACTAATCTCAGCCTCTACTTTTGCCCACAGAATTGTTTCTTGGTCAATATGTAAAGTGAGATTGGCCCCTGTGATATTTCCAAGTCCTTCTTCCAAAAACTTCTGGGTATTTCACTAGGATGTCACTGAGGCAGCCGTTTTCCAATTGAAAAATGTTAAGCCAATCTAGGTGAATCTTTCTCTTTTAATTCTGCCCCAATAGGCTTGGACTGGTCTTACTACCATCAGTAGTAACTGCACTAACTGCTTCTTGTAGGAGACCAGAACTGAAGTCGTATCCTTAATTTGCAACAGTTCCCTGGTGTATGTTCTCAGTCTGGCTGGTGCCTTGTGCAAATTTAAGGGTTGGAGACCCAAGTGAATCTTGTTAAACAGGTTCTGCAACTACAGATCCAGCTGCACTGGTATTGAACTCAGTGGGAAGTGGGTGACTAATTAACATTTCATGATATTAATTTCAATCAGTTCTGATTTGGAAGTTGCTGTTCCAACCCACATGAAGGGGTCTTTCCAGAGAGTGCACTCTCCTGTGTACCAGCATACAAACTTTCTTATTCAAGTCAAGTTTTGTGGAACTCCTTTGCTGTCTCGAGTCCACATACCTACAGCAACTACAATGGCTTACCAGCTCAGATTCTGAAGAACCTTTTAGCCACTTGGTCAAGGTTCGCCTTTATTCTGGTGTTCTCCTATGGGCTGGCCTAGGCACTCTCTTATCAGGATATGTCCCTGTGAGGCTTTGTGATTGCCTACACACAAGTGGTTTTCCCCATGTTTAATCAGACAGGTGAGAGTCTCAACTACCATTGGGATGCCCTGTAGTTCCCAGGCTACACTTGCTGATTTTCTAATAACAAAGCCAGTTGAGGTGCCTGTTTTAAGTCCAATTGAGCTTTAGCTAGTAGACTCTTTAATTATTGTCCCCCCCTGCACCACTGAGATAACTGCAGAGAGGCCAATATCCCATCACCAAGTCACCTTTTAATTTACTTGCGCAATGTACGCTGGCTGTGTACAGTCAGACCAGAGTCAGTCCTTGAACTGGGAAGATTCTAAATCCCCTATTAATATTGGTCAGCGAGTGCCTCCTGATTGGGGTTGTTAACCTGGATCAATCAAGGACCTCTTAGTCAAGAAAATCCACCTGATTCCAATCACTACAGGATCTTTGGTGAATTTTTGCAGTGTATCTTGTAGATAATACACACTGCTGCTACTGATCTTTGGTAGTGGAGAGAGTAGATGCTTGTGGATGTACTGTCAATCAAACAGACTACTTTGTCATGGATGATATCCAGCTTCTTTAGTCGTATTGGAGCTGCACCCATCCAAGCAAGTGAGGAGTATTCCATCACACTCCTGTCATCTAACGTTTGGAAGGTGGACAGATTTTGGAAATCAACAGGTGAGTTAGTCACCACAGTATTCTAAGCCTCTAACCGACTCTTATAAACACTGTGTTTCTATGGCAAGTCAAGCTGAGTTTGTAGTCAATACTAACTACAAGGATGTTGATAGTGGGGGAATTCAGTAATGGTAAAATCAGTGAAGATCAAGGGGTGGTGATTAGATTGTTTCTTATTGGTGATGGTCATTGCCTGGAATGTTACTTGTCACTTGTCAGCAAAGCCTGGATAGCCTTCAGACATTGTTGTATTTAAATACTGACTACTTCAGTATGTGAGGAGTCATGAATGGTTTTGAACATTGAACAATCATTGGCAAGCATCCCCACTTCTGATCTTATGATGGAGGGCAGGTCATTGATGAAGTAGCTGAAGATGGATGAGCCGAGGACATTCCTGAGGAACTCTTGCAGAGGTGTCCTAGAGCTGAGATGACTGACCTCCAACAAGCACAACTGTTTCCCATTGTGCCAGGTTTGACTCCAACCAACAGAGAATTTGTCCTTGATACACATTGATGCCAATTTTGCTAGGGTACTTTGATGCCACACACAGTTGAATGATGTCAAATCTATCTCTCTCACCTCATCTCACCTCTGGAATTCATCTCTTTTGTCCATATTTGAACCAAGGCTTTAATGAGATCAAGAGCTGAGTGCCCCTAGTGGAACACAAATTGGACATCACTGCGCAGGTGTTGCTTGATAGCACTGTTGATGACACCTTCCGTCATTTTACACATGATCAAGAGTAAACTGATGGGGTGGTAATTGACTTGGTTGAATTTATTCTGCTTTTTGTGTACAGGACATACCTATGCAAATTTCTACTTTGTCTAGTAGATGCCAGTGCTATAACTATACTGGAAAAGTTTCTCTAGGGGAGTGGCGAGTTTTTGGCACAAGTCATCAGCACTATTGCCAGTATGTCATCAGGCCCCATAGCCTTTGCACTATCCAGTACCTCTAACCATTTCTTGATATCATGTGGAGTGAATCAAATTGCCAAAGACTGGTGTTTGTAATGCTGGAGACCACTGAAAGAGGTTGATATAAATCACCTACTTGACACTTCCAGCTGAAGGTTGCTGTGGATGCTTCAGCCTTATCTTTTGCATGCATGTGTTGAACTCTTCTATCATTGAGGATGGGCATATTTGTGGGGCCTCATCCACTTCTGGCGAATTGTATAATTGTCGACCACCGTTCACAATTAGAGGTGACAGAATTGCTTTGATCTGATCCATTAGTTGTCAGACCACTTAGCTCTCAGCATAACCTTTTGCTCGTGCTGTTTGGCATGCAAGTAGTCCTTTTTGGTAGCTTCAACAGGTTGACACCTCATTTTTAGGTCTACCTGGTGCTGCTCCTGGCATATTGTTCTGCACTCTTCATTGATCCAGGGTTGATCCCCTAGCTTGATAGTAATGGATGACTGGGGATACGCTGTGCCATGAGACTACAGATTGTGTTGAAGTAAAATTATGTTGCTGTTCATGGCCCCTAGCGCCTCATGGTTGCACAGATCTGTTTGAAGTCTGTCCCATTTAGCATAATGATAGTGCAACACAACATTGAGAATACTCTCCATGTATGGAGGCCAATTGGTCCATTGATTTTACACTGACCTTCTGAAGAGCTTCCCACTCAGAACCTCCCGACCCCTCCACTTCTCCACCCTATCCCTTAACCCTGCTTTATCATGACTAATTAACCTAGCCTGTAAATTCCTGGACACTACAGGACAATTGAGCAAGACTAATTCTCCTAGCCTGTATATCTTCAGACTGTTGGATGAAACCCACATAGATGCAAGAAGAATGTGAAAACTTCACACAGACAGTCAACCAAGGCTAGAATCGAACCCTGGTCCCTGGCACTGAGGCATCAGTGGTAACCATGTTGCCACTATGCCACTCCCATGAAGGTGGGACTTCACCTCCACAAGGACTGTGCAGTGGTCATTAATACAAAACTTTCATGGATAGATATATCTGCAGCCAGCACACTGATGTGGATAAAATAAAGTATGTTTTTCCCTTGTTAGCTCACTCACCACTTGCCACAGACACAGTCTATTAGCCATGTCCTTTCGGACCCGACAAGAATGCAAAAGCAGGCAAAAAGCAATTGGTTGAGGGTGGCAAAGGGCAATTAGTTCACAACGTCTTTGACTTACAGAAGGAAATCTGTTACTTGTATATTAAGCATGGTCAATCATCGGTAATTGGTGGGCATTAATTAGACATTCAGTCTTTGAATTATGCATAACTGCCTGCCTGCCTCTCTTCTGTAGCTACAGCCATTCTGTGGTGTCTCAAAAGAGGAAGCATATAATGTCCACTAATATACTTCAGCACTTCCACATTATCACTCAGAAACATCATTTTAATTTGATCTGTTCAGTTTTCCTGAAAATTTTGGATATTTGTATTGATAATTTGGGTTAGTGATGGTTCTTTCAAATGGAACATTCAGTTTGTCATAAATGAAAATCTCAAACTTTAATAGAAATATAGTTGGTCCCAGACCAAAACTGTATTTGTTGAGTTCCAAGATTTATTCTGTAAGTGCTTACAAAAATGTTCAAAGAATGGCTTTGGCTCTACCCTCCACCAACTGACTTTCTGGAGTAGAACACTTCAGTTGATAGACTGCCTAAATTTGAGTTTCAGACAAACTGCTAGTATGCTTTGTGATCAAGCCCCTTAAGACCACAGAACTCAGATGATCTGGCATCAAGGCAAACCAGAAAGGATAAACCCTCACTATTTTGCCATAACTCCATTAAAATTGCTGGTCCATAATCAGTAAATATAAGCATAGTATTTTAAAATATTCATGTCACTACCATTTTACCAGACCTAACACATTTAAATTAATTGGGTAAACTGTTAGTTTAAAATAAAAGGATTGTCATTTTAATGTCAATAACCATTAGTTAGGAATTTTCTAGGAAAGGCTCACCTCAAATCGTAGACACTTTCTTCGAATGACATTTACTTCATTGGCTTGTAAAGGTGCCACAGCATGCTTGCAAATAACAGAAATTTTCTTTGTGTTGTTCCATTGTTCTGGAAGATCCTAAATATATGATATTAAATAAAATAGCATAATTGTTTCATAATTTTCTTTGAAACTGACTTAGGAGTATACAGCCCAACAGGTTTACTCATTTTAAATTAATGATTAACTAGGTTAGAGCAGCCACTGATAGGGCACCAGTATTTGTGCTGCATGTGAACCAACTCCCATACTAATTATTTAATCTACCACACACTTTCACATTTATTCTCAAGACACAAAGCTCCGCTCAACTATTGTCTGCTCCACTCTCTCTAAACCCTCATACTATTTTTCTGATATTAAATTTTGGATGAGCAGAAATTTCCTCTGAATAAATAGATAATACTGAAAATGTTCCTTTAATTCAAGACCATAAAGTATGCTCTACAGTGACCAGTTATATTCCTCACCCTGGAAATTGAATGAAATTGTATTAAATAGGGTGCATCATCAGTGCTGCATTTGATTGCAAGATAGCTTCAAATCATATATCATTGTGGTGACAAAGATTACCTATATCCATCTCTGCTATAACATTGCTCTCAGATTTGGAGATGCCAGTGTTGGACTGGAATATTCCAAGTTAAAAATCACACAACACCAGGTTTTAGTCCAACAGGTTTATTTGGAAGCACTAGCTTTGGGAGTGCTGCTCCTTCATCAGGTGGTTGTGGAGTATAATATCATAAGACACAATTTATCATAAAAGTTTACAGTGTGATGTAACTGAAATTCTGTTGAAAAAGTCCTGGATTTTGTTAAGTCTCTCATCTTTTAGAATTAACATGTTGGTTTCAGTTCTTTTATATGTAAATCGCAGAACTTTTGTAGAAGTTACATTCTCAAGTGAACTTTAACAACAGGTGTCATGTGGGCCCAGATAATGCATTGAAGGTTTGAAATGCCCTATGAGACTGTCTGTGTCACAATGTTCAGACTGATTCTAATCTAACAAAATGGATTTACAGAATCTTACATGGATTCATGCAGTTTTTAAGCAAAGTAAAATTAATTCTGCAAGTACAAAATCATCCCACAAACTTGTGTGTGCATGAGGGTGTGTGTGGGGGGGGGGGGGAGGTGCAGTTATGACTGTGAGAGAGTGTGTGTGAGTGTAAAGGGGTAAATGTCTAAGAGGGTGCGTGTGAGTATGGGAATGTGCAAGCATATGAGAGAGAGCTTGTATATCAGAGAGAGTCTGAGAGAGTATATGGGTCTGTAGGATTGTGTATGAGAATGTCTGTCTGTCAGTGTGTCTGTGTATTGCAGTGGGGTCACCTGTAGTGTGACATGAACAAACAATCCAGGTCTTTTTCAAAATATAATTTCAGTTACATTATACTGTAAACTTTTGCTATAAATTGTCTTATGATCTTATACTCCACAACCGCCTGATGAAGGAGTAGTGCTCCAAAAGCTAGTGCTTCCAAATAAATCTGTTGGACTAGAACCTGGTGTTGTGAGATTTTTAACATTGCTCTCAGACAATGCCTCAGCTTACCTACTGCTGCAACTTTCATCCATGTCTCTGTACTAGAGTTTTTGTGGCTGCTCTCCTACCCCACCTCAATTAACTTAAATTTATCCAAAACTCTGTCTGTATACTAACTAACAGAGTTCCACTTACTTTTTACCTAGTATTTGCTGGCTTACACTGGCTCCTAGTCAAATAATGTTTCAATTTTAAATTTTAATCTTTTCCTTCAAATCCTCTTGAAAGATGTCCCCTTCCTCATCTTTCCTTCATGTCCTTTCTCCAGCCATACAAATCTCTAAGATGCTTGCAGTCCGGTAAATCTGCACTCTTATACATCCCCTATAATTACTGTTCAATGGAGTAATTGTATAATGGGGTCAGTCAAGTGGACTGCATAAAATGTGAGTTCCTGATTAAGGCTGTTAATGTGGATATAAACAGGAGTATTGGGGAAGTGATGGCCTAGTGGTATTGTTGCTAGACAGTTAATCAAATATCCTGGGGGCCTGTGTTCATAAGCTTGCTGTGGCTGATGGTAGAATTTGAATTCAGGTTTTAAACAAGCGTCAGGATTTGAGGCTTGTCCTCATATCCCTGAAAGCTGGTGAACAGTGGGGTTTGGGATCTGGCTTTGCCACTCCTCTCCCTTGTTAATTGGCTGTCAACTGTACTGTTTAATAAAATTAAAAAATATATAAACAGGAGTGTCAGAGGTTCTGTCCACTCAGAGGTAGCTCTGAGGAAGCTGAAACAGTGACAAGCGCTATGCTTGTATAAATGAAGGGTGACTTAGTGGCAGGATACTGGCTTCTGTGGAGTTATTTCATCCATGTTATTAGCTGTATGCTGACAGATGTGTCCTCTGAAATTCCTTCCTAAGCCTCACTTCTCTCAACTTCTACCTCTTCCTATGACAGGCTCCTTCAAACCTACATTTTTGATCAAAATTAACATTGATATATCAGACATCACACAACAGCAGGTTATAGTCTAACAGATTTATTTTAAATCAAGCTTGGAGTGATGTTCCTTCATCAGATGAAGGAGACTGAAGTGAAGGTGACTTCACCTGATAAAGTAACAGTGTTCCAAAAGCTTGTGATTCCTACTAAGCCTGTTGGACTATAACCTGATGTCATGTGACTTCTAAGTTTGTCCACCCTAGTCCAAGGGTCTAGATTAGAGTGGTGCTGGAAAAGCATAGTAGTTCAGGCAGCATCCGAGGAGCAGTAAAATCAACGTTTCGGGCAAAAGCCCTTCATCAGGAATACAGGCACCTCCACATTATCATATATCCTAATAAATCTTTTGTAGGTTGATGTCATAGGTTGTTTCATAACATTCCTGTTTATTGCAATGTTTCAATCCTTTAAGATAAATGCAAGCTGCTTAGGCAGCTAAAAGTATAATGTCAATGGTAGAATCATTAGAGACCAGATTTGGAAGATTGTTTTGATATTGTATCTATTGTACTCAACATACCGTCTGGTAGTGACGTTCACATTCTAACCACACTCTAGATAAATGTATGGAGTATCTGAAGACACTCAAGACAAGTCAATGTAACATAATTCAAGTAGTTGTTTATTGATCCATACAAATGTGTGAAATTTGGACTAAACCAAGGGCATTGTCCCAAGGCATCTCAACACTTTAAACAAACTCTCATTTATATTATTCTCGTCACATTATATCATTAAATATATGCCCTTGTTTAAATTTTCAGTTCCACATATACAACCTCAGAACCAACTCCTTTTTCTCCATCTTTCTCTAGTTGCTGGGAACTAGAGACTTTCCATTTCCTTCTCCTATTGCTTCTGTCATCATGAATAGCAAAATAACAATGTTGTTTTCCATGCAATCTTGAACTTTTAATTATGAACAAAACTATTCTCCACTCCACTACTCCTCAGATTCATCCTATTTGGGCTCAGTTTCATCTGGCAACCCAATATCCCAATTAGTCTTTTGATTCTAATTGTTTTCTGAAAATTCAGCTGGGCTAAATGACATGTCATCACGTGTATGTAGCATGTTTCCACATTGATTCCTGAAGAAGGGCATGTGCCCGAAACGTCGAATCTTCTGTTCCCTAGATGCTGCCTGACCTGCTGTGCTGTTCCAGCAATAAAGTTTCAGCTGTTTCCACATTAACCCTTCCAGTAAAGATGTTTATCCTAAATTCATTATTGAATGCATCTTTGGATATCTAATTGGTCTTGGTTAATGAATTCCCACAAGTGGAAAAGTATTCTATGTTCACCCTGTCAAAATTATCAAAGTTTTAAAGGCTCTTATCAAGCCAACTCTCACTTTTTTTTTCTATAAAGACAAGTGCTAGATTATAGTTTTCTGACAGTTGTACATTTTTTTGTTATCATTCTTATGAATATGGTCTGGCACTATCCAGTAAACAGGTAATTATAGGCCATTTAGCTTTGCATCTGTTACTGAGAAAGTGTTAGTGTCCATTATAAAGGATGCAATTAGAAACACAAGATATTATCAAGCAGAATTAGAATGGCTTCATGAAGGGAAAATTACGCCTGATAAGTTTACTAGAATTCTTTGAGGAGGTAGCAAGCAGAAGAGTTAAAGGCATGTAAGTGGATGTAACTATTTGTATTTTCTGAAGAAGTTTGATAAGATTAGGTTGCTTAATAAGATCTGAGTCCATGGTGCTGAAGGGACTTTAATAACATGGATAGTGGATTAGCTGACTAATAGAGATAAAGGGGACATTCTCAGAAGAGTGACCTGCAGCTATTGGTGTACCTCGCCACAATTATTTACAATATAAATAAATAACTGAATGTCCTGTATTGATGACTATGAGTGAACATATTCTAGCCATGTTTACCGGTGACACAAATAGAAGAAAGTGATGAGGATGACAGTTTTAGAGGGATATAGGCAAGCTAAGTGAGTGGGCAAAATCTTGGCAGAGGAAATGTGAAGTTATGCACTTCGACAGGAAGGAGCTAAATATTAATTAGAGAAAGACCACAGAATGTTTTGGAACAGAGTCTTGGGTGTCATCACCCACGAATCACTAAACTAGCACTAAAGTTCAGCATTTATTAAGAACAACAAAAGGAATGTTGGCTTTTATTTTAAAGGAAATTAACACAAAATAGAGAGATTTTGCTAAAATTATACAAGGTCCTAGTTAGACTACAACTGGCATACTGTGACCAGTTTTGAATGCCTATCTAAGAAAATATACCTTGGCATTTGAAGTAGTCCAGGGAAGGTTCATTAGGTTGATACCCTAGAGATGGAGGGACTATCTTGTAGGTGAAGTTAGAAAGATTGATGCTTAATTCGAAGATGGAAAAAGAGAACTGACCTTATTGAAATAGATAACCTTCTTCACAGGCTTGACAGGATAGAGGGGGAAAAAGGTTGTTTCACCTTGTAGGAGAGTCAAGGATCAGAGGCAAATCTCAGAATAAGGGGTCACACATTTTAAGGCAGATGAGGAGGAAGTTCTCTCTCACAGTGTAGTGAATCTGTGGAATTCTGTACTATAATGGTCTGTTGAGGTGGATTCATTAAGTATATTAAATATTGAGAAAGACATTTTTATTCAATAAGGGAATCAGATTATGGGAAAACAGCAGGAAGCTGGAGTTGAGGATTATCAGATCAGCCATGATCATAATGAATGATGAAGCAGACTCAAAATGAGCAGATGTAGGACATTCATCCCATAATATTATGGCTTTATAGTAATCAATATCAGCAGTATCCTAGGCCAGTAACACCACTGTCTGGCCAGGGCAGTTTGCATGACTTGAAGATGAACTGCAACCAAAAATGTCTGGGAAGAGTGTCCTTGCAGTCAGCCTTATGGTGAAGCAATCTGGAAAGGACATCCTCACAGCTTGACATGGTAGAAGGAGTTTAATTTAGATAAATGTGAGGTGATGCATTTTCGGAAAGCAAATCTTAGCAGGACTTATTCACTCAATGGTAAAGGTGTTTGGGAGTGTTGCTGTACAAAGAGACTTTGGAGTTGAGGTCCATAGCTCCTTCACAGCTCCTTGAAAGTGTCACAGATAGGAAAGCGAAGAAGGCATTTGATGTGCTTTCTTTTATTGGTCAAAGAATTGAGTACAGGAGTACAGCGGCTGTACAGAACATTGGTTAGGCCAATTTTAGAATATTGCGTGCAATTCTGATCTCCTTCCGATAGGATGTTGTGAAACTTGAAAGGGTTCAGAAAAGATTCACAAGGATGTTGCCAGGGTTGGAGGATTTGAGCTATAGGGAGAAGTTGAACAGGCTGGGGCTGTTTTCCATAGAGTGTTGGAGGCTGAGGGGTGACCTTTTAGAGGTTTATAAAATCATGAGGGACATGGATAGGGAAATAGACAGTCTTTTCCCTATGGTGGAGGAGTCCAGAACTATAAGGCATAGGCTTAGGGTGAGAGGGGAAAGATATAAAGGGGACAAGGGGCAACATTTTCACACAGAGGATGGTGCGTGTGTGGAATGGAGTGCCAGAGAAAGTGGTGGAGGCTGGTACAATTATAACATTTAAAAGGCATCTGGATGGTTATATGAATAGGAAGGGTTTGGAGGGATATGGGCTGAGTGCTGGCAGGTGGGACTAGATTGGGTTGGGACATCTAGTCGGCATGGATGAGTTGGATCGAAGGCTCTGTTTCCATGCTGTACATCTCTATGACTCTATGACACGGTGAAGCAGTCTGCGAAGAGTGTCCTCAGAGTCAGTGTCAAGATGAAGCAAACTGGAAAGGGTGTCCAAGCAGTCCACATTACAGTGAAACACAGTCTGGGAAGAGTACCTTCACTGTCAATGGCATGGTGAAGCAGTCTGGGAACAGTCTCCTTGCAGTCGGTATCATGGTGAAGCAGTCTAGAAAGGGTGTCCTCACAATCAACATCATGAAGCAGCAGTCTGGAAATTATATCCTTGCAGTCAATGTCAAGGAAAGATGCCTGGGAAGGATGTCTTCACAGTTGATGTCACTGTGAAAAACCGAGTCTGGGAAATATGTTCTCGCAGTCAACATCAACATGAAGCAGTCTGGGAAGGGTGTCATCACAAACGGCATCCTGGTGAAGAAGTCTGGAAAGAATGTCCTTGCAGTTGATGTCATGGTGAGGTACTCTAGGAAGAGTGTTTTTGCAGTCAGAATCACAGTGAAGTAGTTTGGGAAAGGTTTCCTTGCAGTCGGTATGATCGTGAATCAGTCTTGGAAGGGTTTCCTGCTTGTTGGGGAGAAACAAAGAATGACATCACAGGAAATGGAATGGTCTTCCCCTACTGCACCAGTAGAAGTTCCAAGGGAGAGGTCTGACTATTTAATAATAAGGTCAATTAAAATTTACAAGTTTATAGTTTGTGAGGTCTTTGTGGTTTATTGTTTCTAAGATCTGTATTCTGTAGTATATAAAGGTATAGGAAAGAAGGGTGCTAGAGAAATTGATACTATTTGATATTAAGCATCTGGCAAAAGATTGATTTTGAAAAGGTAAGTCATGGCAGGAGAGCTCAAAGTGATAGTATGCTCCTCCTGCTCTATGTGGGAAGCCAGGCACATTTCCAGTCCCCAGGAACATCTGTGCAGGAAGTCTCTCCAGTTCCTAGAAGCCCACATTTCAGAGCTGGGCAGCAGCTGGGGTCACTGTGGAGTATCTGCAAAGCTGAGATAATCGTTCATAGCCCATATAGCAAGGTGGTCACATTGTAGGCTAAAACTTCACAGGCAGAAAGGGAATGGACAAATACAAAGTATAGTAAGAGGAATAGGCAGGCAATTAAGGAAACACTTGTGGCCATTCCCCTGAAAAACAAATATTACTTTGGATACTATTGAGGGGAATGGCCTCTCACAACAGCCAAATTTGTGGCACTACACTTTGCTCTGCTGTACGAGGGAAGAACAAAGTTGTAGAAATGCAATAATCATAGGGATTCAGTTATCAGGGGACTGCATAGGCATTTCTGTAGCTGCAAACCAGACTCCAGCTTGGTGCATTGTCTCCCTGTGCTAGGGTAAAGGATGTTTAGTGTTGCTACAGGACGTCCTGGAGAAGGAAGGTGAGCAGCCAGTGATTGTGGTGCACAGTGGTACCATTGACAAAGGTTAAAAGGGATAGGATCCCACAACCAGAATTTAGGGAGTTAGAAAGCAAGCTGGAAAGTACAACATCAAAAGGTTGTATAACAACATCTCAGGATTACCACCAGTGCGACATGCTAGACAGACTTGAAATGGCAGGTAGACCGGATGTGCATGTGGCAAAAGAAATGGTGTGAGGGGTAGGGTTTTAGATTCCTGGGGTACTGAGACCAGTTCTAGGAGAAGTGGGACCAGTACAAACTGAATGAGTTACAGCTGTGCAGGATTAAGATACATGCCTTGGGGTAGTATTTGCTGGAACGGTTAGGGAGGGTTTCAACTAAATTGGAGGAGGAGTCAGAGGAAGGGGATTCAAGTATAAAGAACAAAAAGGGAATAAGAGAAATGATTTGTAGAGGAGGAGTCAGAGGAAGGGAAATCAAGTATAAAGAACAAAAAACAAAAAGGGAATAAGAGAAATGATTTGTAGACTCAAACAAGGCCACAGTAAAAAAGGAATAGGTTCTTCAAGTTGAAACTATCAAAGACTATCACAAATTATTAGATTACCTACACTATAGAAACAGGCCATTTGGCCCAACAAGTCCACACCGACCTTCCGAAGAGCAACCCACCCAAAGCCATTCCCCCTACTCTATATTTACCCCTGACTAATGCACCGTACTCACAATTTAGCATGACCAATTCACCTGACCTGCACATCTTTGGATTGTGGGAGGAAACCAGAACACCCAGAGGAAACCCATGCAGATACGGGGAGAACATGCAAACTCCACATAGACAGTTGCCTGAGGTGGGAATTGAACCTGGATCCATTGTGCTGTGAGGCAGCAGTACTAACCACAGAGCCACCGTGCTGCCCTAATTTTTATTTAACATAAGTGATAATTAAACTGCCATACATAGCATGGAATTCATTTTTGAAGCAATGACCGAAAGTCTACAGATATATTGATAGAATTAAGAAAAGGTTATTTCTTACATGTAATTGTGTGTGAACTTCTTCTGGCATCTCTACATCATAGGTCTTGAGTAGTTCAATGGTTTGCTTCAAAGGTTCAAACATATTGTCTGTGGTCACTTGTCGTTCTTTTATTTTTTTCAGATATCCCATTACTTGTATAAGGGCTTTCAAATCCCCTTCTTTCACTGTTTTAGATAATTCAGCATTTGTCTCCTTTATGAAAGCCTCTAAAGTACTCAGACTAAAAAAAAAAATAGTGTTATGAAGCTGCTATCATTTATTTTAAAGTTTTAAACTTTGTACTTGTGGCTTATGGGTTTTGGGGGTCAGAAGTGTTTTAGCAATTAACTTGTCACTAGTTATACGGACATAGTGATCTTCATTGAAATACAATATGAAGAGGTAATTGTGAGAGTTAATGAACAAACCAAGTGAAGTGTAATACATTAGGCAGTTGGATGAAGTTGCTCCTGAGAATGGAAGGAGATAACTTAGAATTGTTAAAAATGTGCTACTTCAGTGCAAAGAGTTCTAGACCCAAAAAAAGTGTTTGTTTAAATCCCTGGAGGGGTGATTTGAAGCTAAGAAACTTTAAGCTCAGTTATATGATAAATTAAGGAAGACACCATCAGATTCCCACAAGCAGGAGGAGTTGAAGTCACAGCTAAGTCAAACCCTATGTGGGATAGAGAACAACATTCTCTCTGGTGTTTTGAGTACTATAATTGGATGCTTTTGTATTTAATAGGATTATAATTTTACCTTGTATTTGAAATCTTTAAGCATGTTTTACATGTAAATAGTTTGGTTTTGTCTATTTTATGTTCATATATTCTGCACAATAAACTTGTTTTATTGTTTAAAGCAAATCTGCAATATTATGTGCTTATGTTTTGGTGAGAGACCACCTCGCCAAAGCCAATAAACAAAATAGGATTTATCAAACTTCAGTTGAAAAGCACAGCAGGTTGGGCAGCATACAAGGAGCAGAGAATTGACATTTCAGGCATAAACTCTTCATCAGGATTGTATGGGGCGAGATGGGGGCTGAGAGATAAATAGGAGGATGTGGGACTTGGGAGAAGGTAACTGGGAAGGCAATCGTTTGTCACCTGGTCTGACCTACATGTGATTCCAGATGCACAGCAGTGTAGTTAACTCTTAATTGTCCTCTGGCAATAAATGCTGATCTAGCAAAATTAATTTGTGACTCCCTCATCCCATACATGAATAAAAAAATTAACAGAAGTTAGTTTACAGGGGAAATTATTGCAAAGATTTCTGCTTCACTGACAATGGGAAAGTATGAAAACAAAAGGACATTGTTATGTTTTGAAGTTAATGGCTGGAGCTTTCAACCATGAGTGAACTTGGAACTTGCTGAAAGTTTTAATAAGCTATAAAGTGGTTCTTTAACTAACCATGGGTATTAACATCTCACATCAGAGTGTGCATGGAAATGACATACTGAACCTGCTAACAAGAGTATTTCTAATGAAATGGCAGAGTTAAGAAAAATCAATACCTAGGCTGCACCAGAGGAATAGAAAGAAGACTGACAAAAAAACTTTTAAAAAACCAAGAAATGTAGTCCATACTGACCCATAATATGACTCTGCCATTAAAGACAAGATTATGGCTGATCAAATCTTGGCTTCAGTTCCACATTGAGAGTTCCCTATTCACCTTGATGCTACTATTGTTCAAGAATCTACCCATCTCAACCTTGAATATAGTTAAATGACCAGCCTCCACAACTCTGTTGGTTAAAGAATTTCAAAGTTTCCATAAGAAATTCCTCTTCATCTCTATCCAAAATTGATGTTCCTTATTTTGAAACTATGTCTTAGAGTTCTAGATATCCTCCATAAAAGGGAAAAACCTTCAACATTTACTGTCAAAACCAATTAGCATCTTTTCTAATCTAATGAGCTTGGCCCTGATCTGCGCAACCATATCATTGTATCAAATGTTATGCACCTTGTTTGATGAGGCTACCAAGGAATGTGATGTAAGAACAACGTTTAGTAAAAAAAATTAAGAAACATGCCTGGGTTATGAATATAAACTGCACAATCAAATGCAAACATTTTTGGAATTATTAGTGTGACTGCAGTCTTTCAGCAATTAGGTATCATGGATATCAATGTAATCTGTTGTTAGCATTCTATTGCAAATGACAAATTTGAGAACTTAATATTGGAATGGTAATTAAATTAAAAACAATGAACTGCAGATGCTGGAAATCTGAAACAAAAACAGAAAGTGCTGGAGAAACTCAGCAGGTCTGGCAGCATCTGCAGCAAGAGAAACAGAGTTAATGTTTTGAGTCTAGACCTTTGTTCAAACTGAAAGTAGCTGGAAAAGAGTAGTATATATGCTGATGATGTTTTCTAAAGGTATAACAGAAAAAAAAGATATCTTATAGAAAAATTAGAAATTTTGCTGTATGTAGTGAGAGAACTATTCATCACACAAATTTAATTTGAGATGTGATTACATAATCAAAATGTACTTTTCTTTTTCCATTGGTTGTACAGAATTGAAGAGTAAGAGAATATCCTCCACACAATTTATATGGAAACATTAAGATTTTCAGATTTTTTTCCCCAAACATGAAACTAAGATGGCCTGAGACATAAAGTCAGCCTAAGTCAGTGGAATTCATGGTTGTATTCAATCAGTATTATTGTGATAAGACAGGTCAAAAGTTACTAAATCAGTGTTACAACATCTTCTTCCTTTTACAGAGTCATGATAAATTTAAAGTCCACATTTCTTCTTTAAATGGAGGCATTCTACACGAAGCATAGAAATGAAACAGTCACTAGTGAATGTGCCACAAAAATTATACATTTCTCAGATTACACCCTATTATATTACATCTATGGTATTTGGTATTACCTGTCAGTTACATGGTTAATAAGGTATTGCTTGAACAAAAGGCTCCAGCGTTTGATCAGGTTCAGAAGTGCCTGCCTGAAAGGTCTGCAATCAATTTTAAACCAAGAATCTAGTATCTTTACGGTCTCAAATTTTAATACCTCTTCATATAATTGTTCGTAGCTGTCAATCTAAAGAAAACATAGTGAATACATCTACACAAACACTTTTCATCAAACACACATGCTAAAAAGTTACAAGTCCATTAATTAACAGAAAATTATACATTTAAAAGTATAACAAAGAGAAATTTGTGTAATACTGTATCTGACAGTTCTATGCTGACATTATCAATTTGTCAGCAATTGGCTACACAAAACCAGCTACCCACGTAAACTATAGATTCCTTAATTAAGTAAACACTAGAAGTGGTGCTGTGCAAACAGATTTCTCCACTATAACTTTGGATTAAAAACTGATGCCAGGAAATTACAACTGTTCCTGATCCAGTTTTGAGAAGAAAGTGGAAGTAGAAGTAGAGCAGAGGTAGAAATAGAAGGAAGTAGAGTGGAAACTCTTCTATACTTGTGATTTCTGTCAGAAATATAGCAATTTAACAACAGAAGAGGAGGGACAGTTTGGAGTTTCCCAACCTTTAGAACAATGGAATTGAGTAGTACACTTTGTTAATTCACTTTTGATATTTTTCTCCAAATTCAAGTAATGTGTAAAATTATACATTCATGAGTCCATGTCCAAATGCAGCAAGCCCAGCACAATATCTAGTTTAGGCTGAAAAGTGGCATGTTACATTCACTCCATGCAAATGCCAGGCAATAAACATCAATGAGAAGCTAACTGTCTTTCCTTGACATTTAATGGGTATTGCCATCACTGAATCCTTCATGATCAACATATTGTGAGTTACTATTGACAAGAAACTGAATTGGACTAGCCAGATACATGCAGTGGCTACAAGAGGTCAGAGGCTGGGAATCCTGCAGCAAGTAACTAACCTCCTGACTCCCTAAAGACAATCCAAATCAACAAGGCACAACTTAGGAGTTAATGAAATGCTGCCCACTTGCCTGGATAAGTTCAACTTCAACAACACTCAAGAAACTTGACACCATCCAGGAATAAGCAGACTCCCTCCCTGCTTGACACTACATCCAGAAATATCTACTCAGTCTACTACAGCTGCTCAGTAGCAACAGTGTGTACCATCTCAAAAAATGTACTGCCAAAATTCACTAAAAATCCTTAAACAACAGTTTCCAAATCCACAACCATTGAGGACAAGGGTAAGAGATACCACCACCTGCAAGTTCTCCTCTAAACCATTCAGCATCCTGACATGGAAAAGTATCCCTGTTCCTTCATTGTTGCTGGGTTAGAATCTTGGAATTCCTACCTTGATGTATGTGAGCCTAATTACAGGTGGAGGCAAATAGGGATGAATCATTGACCATCAAGTACATGTCACCAGGAAAGATGATGGATGTATTTCACGTAGCACAAGACAGGCAGTTGCCCAAGATAGATATTTCGAAAGGAACTGTTCAGACATGTTATGACACACATCTGGAGCAGGTGGGACATGAACTCAAGTCTCCTAACCCAGGACGTGGAGACAGTACAAGACCCCTAAAGCCACATTATGCCGACATTTCTTCACTGAATGCTGAACCCAGGGCCTTCAGATTATGAGACTGAGTTGCCCAAGATAAGCTTGGAATGGCCAAACAAATGGAACCCCTGATAATTAACAATTGAACTATGTACAAATGGAGGGCTTGATTGGATTCTTACTTGAGCACATGTAAAGAGACATCATTGACAAATCCACATTGTATGCTATGAAAGGGATTGCTTTACTGCTCATCTTCTGTGATAATGATTTGATGATATATTATTGGCTTAAGTTGTTTTATTTGTAAAAGGGAGTCAAGAGACACTTACTGACAAGATGAATGGAGTCATAATTATATATTTCTATTGTTTTGTTTTGTAAATGAACTCCAAGTCATGACTAGATTTATTTTATTCCTGCACTAAATGGAGATCAGAACATAATATTCTCAAAGACTTTATAAGGTTTGGTAAGGTCTGTACTGGAAGGCAGTTACTGATACAATCTACAATTAATGGCTCAGTCCACACAGTTATGGGCCTAGGCTTACATATGACATTATTATATCCCAGAAAACTTCCTTCAGGTAAATAATTCTTAATTTTAAAGATGCATTTTGGTACATTTATCACAGATAATTGGTAATTAGAATTTTGATATTTTGAGTTACATATTGGGTGGCATCTTATTGTGGTCTGAACAAAATGGCTATTGTGAGGCATGTTGTAGAATTGAGAGAGATCTCTAGTAGGACTCATTCTCAATGTGGGAGTAACTCATTTCATCTTCTATGCATTTGCCAATTGGTGAGGCGGGGTTTTCTCTAGACAGTGGCAGATTAACAATTAAGTGGGGATTATTGCTTTTTGAATGCTTTATTAAAATCACAACTTTCCTTGTTAATATTCAGCTCCCTATCTTGCCAAATATGCTGAACAAGATAAATGTCAAGAATTCTCAATATGGAAGTCAGAGCAGGTAATGTGGTGAGCAACTGGTTACTGGCTGCGACCAGCCTCCATAGTGCACAGTTCCAAACTGAGTTCCAATGCATAATTCATGACAATCAGCCACATGCATCTTTCATCCATGGACAATGGCCAACTCCTCGCAACCATTATGGTACCTGTGCCATACACTTTGAAAGTTTCTTCAGAAACACAGGCTTGCATTGCAATGCGAATCAGCAACTAGCATCGGTAGGATACTATAGGGAAACTTTGCATGCAGGGCATGAAACTCAGCTTATGATTGAACAAAAATGCATCTCAGGTCTACTTCTTTGCTTTCCTAATGCTTTCTCATCTAGCAACACTTGAATGCTTACAGCATTGTGGTTTTGCCTTGCCATTCCACATAATGCAGTCACACAACTAACAGACCTCATTCAAGAGATGTCCATCTTGCTGTACAGCAGGGTGCCAAATCAATCTCACACCAGTGACATGAACCAGCAGCTAACAGAAATACACTACTTGTGCAGCATGCAAACAGCCATGTCTCAAAGTCCACAGAGGTATCTGTGGGTGTTTGGGATGTGCTTCCAGATAGACTGGTCAACAACAACCATTGCTGACTATGCATTCTCATCAGCACTTTTGGATAAAAAGAACAGGCATGTTTTACCATAAGGAGCAATAATGTCAGTAGAAGCCATGGCCCTATAAACCCTTGTTATTCTTACACCCACTGGCGAAAACAAGTTCTCATCACAGACAGAGCCTGTCTGTGTATGTGGACACGAAGTTAGGCATCATGCTGGCATTTACATTCAGGGCTGCATTGAGACTCAAACAGATACAGTGCAAACACAATCAATTTCACACCAATGTGAGATGTGATATTCAGAACAATGTCACCTGTGCCACCAAAGGTACCTTCCATATGTTTTAATCTTTCATTCCCTTCCATTATGTCTTAGTTTATTTAAGCTTGGGTAAGCCTGCTCAGCAGTAAAGCCTGTTGAACCTAAAGGTTTGGTCAGACAACCTGGCTATGTTTGTGTATGGCTGGGCCAGACAGGCTGATGGTCTTCTTGCCAGAGGCAAATGGAGACTCCTTGATGGAGATTAAGGATTAAGTCAGAGCCAACAAAGTAAAAGTGGAGAGTCATTAACCTGGAGTGTCCTAAGAGAAAACATCTGAGGGTTCTGCAAGTCCTTCTTCCTTCTCCTGCTTGCCTGTTTTTGTGTAAGGAAGTGGTACCTGGAGTGTGCACGAGGTTCCCTGCTCCCTTATTTTCATGCCATCAGTGGCTGAGGTGATAAGAGTGCTGCTGTGTGTATGCTTCCACATATCTGCCTGCCACTCCTGTTCCTCACTGTATATGTTTTTGATTTTGTTTTAGACCACTAGATTATCTCCTGCCTCGAGCTGAGAAGGTTCCTAGGGTCTGACACTCCTTTGTCCCAGCAGCTTGGCACATTTCTTGCTCAACCAAGTGCACAGCTGTTGCAGTGAGATGTTCACTGACAAGTTCTCCAAATTCCCTAAGCCTAAATTTCTGACTGAGGTGTCAGTATCTGAGTTGATAGGAGTGTGCAGGAGGCAAACCTGTTGCTGTTTATTACAAGGCTTTGGTACTCTCAATCTCAGACATCAAGGTGGCATCAGGCACTTCAGCCATTTCTTCTGAGCTCTTGGCCATTTCACTAGTACCTACAAGTCAAAAGGTAAGGAAAATATTGTGACCAGTGGTTCAATGAGTGCTAGTCACACAGTTGGTGGAATATAGATGTCGAGGCATATCCAATGGTGTGGTACAATCCTTCTTTCAAGGGCCAGGATTCTCTCCTCACTGTGGTTGAGGAGACTAATGTCAGTACCCCTCCACATGCCCAGATCCTTTTATGGGAATGGGAAGGATTGTGTGTGCTGAAAGTAGACAGCACAGTTGTTAGTGCTGATGTACATAGGGAAAAGGCAGTGAGGTTTCAGATGTCGTGAGGAGAAGTTTGGGCAGATTTGGGTGAACTGACAGTGAGTGTGGGAGGATGCTGCAAACAAAGAGTGGCAGATCATTAGTCTTATTGGAGGTGGATAGAGTATAAGATAGCAGAGAGAAGAGTGGAGAAGGTTATTGACCTTCTTTAGCACTGCTGCCTGTTCCTGCACACGACTGAGACTGCACTGACACAGGGTGTCAACCTCAGACCAGGGTCTAGTAACATGGTCTCTTCTGTCAGTCCTCCATGAAAACAATGCCTTGCATTTGCACCATTCTGTCCACCAGAATCACAAAAACTTCAGAGAATCGTGGTGTCATTTTCACCTTCTTGGATATCTTTTCAATGTACTTATTACTAAGCTTCAGAATGCCAGCAGCCTTTTATATGTACCACAGGCTGGTCTTTTGGCAGATATCCGCTTGGTGGTGAGCTGTTCTGAGAATGGCACGTGGTAAAATCGGACTAGAACTTGATGAGAGGTATGTTATAGTGGCAGGGGAAGTTGTTAATGGAGTGAGTTTCCTATGATACAGTGAAAAAAAAAACTCACTAGGCCAGCAGCGTGAAACCCTCCAAAACAACCAGTCATAACTCATACTTATCCAAAGGAAATGTAAGATTCAGCCGATAGTATGTCACAGGAATTGTTTGGGTCTGTGTGATTGGTCATGGAGACTGTATGCAGTTGGTAGGTATAGCAGGAGAACTGGCTCAAAAATGGATAAAGAGTGTATCAAGCCATTTTCTATCTTTTTCTGTATTTGCCTGATGGCAACAAACCTAAAGAGAGAGCCTCACATGAGTGCAACAGCAAGGTAGTCAAAGCAATTCATTAACAAATTGATAGTAATTTTATGGAGAGTTTTGAAAATTACTCATGGTACACTGGAACCATGAAATCTCATACACTTGACCTGTAAGTCAAGGTGACAAGTAAGCATTAGTTCCGTGCTGAATCTCTCAAGTGGCTATCAAGCACATAGGGTGTGATGCAAGGGAAGAAGAAGTAGTGCAGACAGCAGCAAATCAAGCCAGAAATATGGGGAAAGGAGATAAAGTGGCCTTACAGCAGAGGGAAGGTGTCAGAGTGCCTCTAGGGTAGAAACATATGAGTAAAACAAACAAGTGGGAAAATGGGGGTAAAAATGCTTGTTTCATAAAATGCATTTAACAGTGAGAGGCCACTTGCCATTTGAGAAGCAAGAAAGCTAAGGGCCAAGTAGTGGGAGATCAGAAACATCACACAGGTGTGCTTTCCTCATGCTGGAGACTGACAGGAGACCACAAATCTATATTGAAATAGCATTTTCTTGAAGGGAGTTCACATTACAGAACAGGTGGTGCTGGAAATCTTAATGCGTTAAGGTAGATAAATCCCTGAGACTTAGTGAAGTGTATCCCAGAGAGGAAATTGCAGGGCTCCTACTGAAGACATTTGAATCATTGGCAGCCAAGGGCGAAGTTCCCGAAGATTGGAGGTGGCTAATATGGTATCATTATTTCAGAAGGGCTACACAAATGTTTGGGAACTACAGAGCAGTGATCTTAATGTCTGGAATAGATAAGTTGCTAGAGGGGATCCTGACAGACAGGATTTGCAGGCATATGGAGAGGCAAGGACTCATTCAGGATAATCGCCCTGGTTTTGTGCATGGGAAATTATGTTTCATGAATTTGATTGAGTCTTCTGAAGGAGTGACCAAAAAAGTAGATGAGGACAGTTGGGTCGACATTGTCCACATGGACTTTAGCAATGCCTTTCACAAGTATGCATAGTCGGTTGTTGAGTTACGTTAAGTCTCATGGGATTCAGGGACAGCCAGCCAACTGGAGACAAAATTGGCTTGATGGTAGAAGATACAGGATGATGGTAGACGGTTCTTTCACCCCAGACTGGAGGCCTGTGACCAGCAGTATGCCACAAGGACTAGTGCTGGGTTCACTGTTATTCATCATTTATATAAATTATTTGGATGAGAATTTAGGAAATATGGTTACACCAAGACTGGTGGTTTAATGGACAGGGAAGAAGGTTATCTGGGAACACAGTAAGACCTTGATCAACTATTCCAGTGGGCTAAGGAATGGCAGATGGAGTTGAATATAAATAATTGCAAAGTGTTGCATTTTGGTGGGTCAATCCAGGGCAGAACTTACATAGTCAATGGTAGGGCCCTGGCAATGTTATAGAACAAACAGATCTAGGGGTTCATAGCACTTTGAAGTGGAGTCACAGGTAGATAGGATGGTTCAGAAGGCTCTCAGCATTCTTGCTTTCATTAGTCAGAGCATTGAGTATAGGAGGTGGGACGTCTTGTTGCAGCTGTACAAGATTTGGTGAGGCCACACTTAGTACTGTGTGCAGTTCTGGATACCCCACTATGGAAAGGATACTATTAAACTGGAAATAGTACAGAAAATATTTACCAGGATGTTACCTGGACTGGAAAGTTTGAATTACAAGGAGAGGTTGGATAGGTAGGGACTTATTCTCTGGAGCATAGGAGACTGAGGAGTGATCTTTATAAGTCTATAAAATCATGAAAGGCATAGATAAGTTAGATAGCCAACCGCTTTTCCCCATGGCAGGGGAGTCTAGAACTAGAGATCACAGGTTTAAGGGGAGAGGGGAAAAATACAAGATTCCAGAAAGGCAATTCTTTCAGTATGGCGAGTGTCTGAACAACCTGCCAGAGGTAGTGGTGGATATGAGAACAATTGTCATTTAATAAGCATTTAGACAGATATGTTGATGGGATAGGTATAGAGGGATATGGCAAATGAGACAACTTTAATTAAAAACTGGGCAGCTTAGGCAAATTGGGTGAAAAGGCTTGTCAGATGTGGCATTGCAGGGTCACTTTCTGTTTGAAACCACTGAATTAAGGCTTTATGTCCTTTTTAAAAAAAATGTACATGTTATAATTCAAGTTCAATATGCATATAGGCGATCTAGAGTTATGAAATGAAATGAAATTCATTCATTTTGTTGCAGAAGGGTGTAGAGAAAAAAAAAACATTAAAACACATGCATTCATCTAGCCTTGGTTAATTATATCCCTTCATTCCTAGCTGGGTCTCTCCAGATTCAGGTCAAGTCCCTGTGTAATCACATTTAATTTCCCAGCAATCTGGGTGCTTTTTTCAGTGGTACTATTGAAGGAATCATAAACCAGCCACCGAACTAATCAATCTAGTGGGATGAGGTGTGGTGGTTAAGGTTGGTTCAGCTCAGTTGGCTAGATGATTGGTTTACAACACGGAATGATGCCAACTATATGAGTTCAATTAACACTAGTTGGAGTCACCATGAAGGTGACCTCTCACATCATCAGAGGCACGCTGACTCTCTGGTTAAACTACTGCCAGTCATCTCTCTCTAAATGAGACAACAACCTCATGGTCAGAAAAGAAATCTTTAGGTTTACTAATCACTAAGTTATGAAGTATTGGAAATTTCTCAATTTACTTTCTCAGAACCTCAATTTTGAACACTTTGATCTTGTGTTGATTAAGAATTCAATTTTCTCAACATCTTTTAACTGAAGTTCTCATCCTAGTATCACCTGTTTTGAGATGTCTCAATCGTCTAAAATTCTTTGAATTCCAAGTTAGAGAAAATATATTCAATGTGTTTTAAGCACTGACTTACTGAAAATGTTGCAGCATACCCCCAGACTGAGTATTCTCCATAGCAAGTAATTAAAACCTCATTAAAAAAGCATGTAACGTGTTATGTGTGTTTCTAAAACCATAGTAACACACTTTAAGTTTAAAGTGAGTATAATAGATGGAATTTTAAAATTCACATGTTGGTACAACTCAGTCATTTTCAGGCTTTTCTAAGTTTATTTTTAAAGATGGTATATCATAGAACATTAATTACCTGATTTTTAAACTGTTCAAGAGTGGGTGGAGTTGGAGGGACACCCCCTTCACCATAAGATTCTATTTCTTCCTGGGTGAGCACACGCCCATATATTAGAAATTCTTCCAGAAATTCATTGCGATCATCCACCCACAAATAAGAATAACTATCAAATGATTCTTCATACTTCTCTGCTTGTCTCATAGTGGTTATCACCAGAGTCATTATTTCTTCTCGCATCTCAGTCAAATCTGCCATTTCTTCAAGATCTATCTGCAGTCAAAGAAAGGTGAATTCCCCTCATTTACACTCTTCAACAAATGACGCACCCGCTGACATTTCACACATACCCACTGCAGTCTATATTCCTTACGTCAGTCATGAACAGCATACTTTCATATTTTCACACTTAAAAGGACAAGTTATGCTTTCTATATCTTCCTCATTTTACATTCCACACACCATTCATTGCCCAATCCAATTATACTCAATAACACAATATAAATGAACCCTACGTATCCACTTTCCATTTCAAAAGTCATTAGTTAACTCTTCATTTTTCTGAAGAACAAAGCAGAGCAGAATATCAGCGAGAAGCCAGACCAAGCAAGTTCAATATAACATAAGAAACACGAAGAAGAGTAGGCCATTTGGCTCTTCAAGCCCACTCTGCCAAACAATAGAGTCGGTACCGATCCATTATTCCTCTTATCCACTTTCCTGCCCTTTTCCCGTTATCAGTGATTCCCCTACTGAAAGAATCTATCTTTCACAGCCTTAGAAAAATATGTTATTGTCACATGTACTCAAGTACATAAATCAATGAAAAGTTTACAATGTCACCTCTTATGGTGCCATTTTAGGTACAAATTACCTAGGTACAAATCTTACATACGAAAAGAGGAATAAAGGAAAGAAATTGCATTACCTTGCAGTGATTTATAGTACAAGCTGGAAACAAAATATAGTTAAAAAGGATAACATTGCAGTCTTAAATATACATGGAGTTTTCCCCCACAACTCTCTGTCGCAAGGAGTTCCAAGGACTCAACCGTCAGAAGAAATTCCTCCTAAATTCAGCCTTAAATTGGCACCCCCTTTATACTGAGATTATTCCCTCTGGTCCTAGTTTCTCCTGTGAGGGAAACATACTCTCAGCATTTACTGTGACAAGCCACTTAAGAATTCTATATATTCAAATGAGACCACCATTCTTCTAAATTCCAGTGAGTAGAGTCACAGCCTGTTTAATCATTGCTCATTATACAATCCCTCCATAGCAGGGATCATCCAGTGAAACTTCTGAACTGCCTCAAATAAAATAATTTTTCTTAAAACAAGGAGACCAAAATTACTCACTACTCTTGATGTGATCTCAGCAGCACCTTGTATAATTGCAGTAAGATTTTCCAACCCTTACACACTTGAAACAAGGGCCAATATTCCATTAGCTTTCCAAATTACCTATTGCACCTGTGTGCTAGCTTTCAGTGTTTCAGACACAAGCACCCCCAATTCTATTTGTGTTATAGATTTCTTCAGTTTTCTTCACTTAAATATTCTTTTTTATTGTTCTCCCTTCTAAAATGAATAACATTGCATTTTCCCATGATATATTCCATGTACCAATGTTTTCCCTCTAACATAACCTATCAATATTTTTCTGTAAACTGTTTATATCCCGCTAACAGACTGTCTTTCCAACTATTTTAGTGTGGTTTGCAAATTTGGTGACAGTACATTCTTTTCCTTCCTCTAAATCATATGTGTTGTAAATAGCTTCAGTCCCAGCAGCCATCTCCATGGAACATCACGGATTGTGAGTCGCCAACCCTAAAAATAACTATTTATTCCTGAAATAACTCCACAGAGGCTGGTAACCCTTCACCAAGTCACTTTATTTTCAAATGGAAAGTCCTTAACAGATACAGCTTTCTCGCAGTCAGCGGTCAGAGTGAACAGAACTTCTGACACTCCTGTTTTTATCTCCCAACCAGGGTTCCCTGATTAGACCAGATTAGCAGCCCCAATCAGGGAACTCATATTCAATTAGGTCCATCTAGCTGACCTTGTTGTGATCACAACTCCCACACACTGTTTCCTGTTCATGAGCCAATTCTCTATCCGCGTCAAATACTACCTCCAACTCCATGTTCTCTAATCTTATAATTTAACCTTTTGTGAATTCCCTTCTTTGAAAACCTTCTGTAAGTCCAAATATAACCCATACTGGTTCCCCTCTATACACTGTTGAGATTTCCTTGAAAACCATGAATTAGTCAGATAGAATTTACCTTTCAATGAAGCCATATGATTTTCCAAATTATCTGCTTTTACTTCCAATTGATTCTGATATTTTTACAATAAAAAGGTGTTAGGTTAATTGGCTTATAGTTACCTGCTTTTTGCCTCCTTTCCTTACTGAATAGGGTATCACATGAGCAGCTTTCCAATTCTGTTTTACTTCTCCAGAATCCAAGGATTTCTGGAAAATTACAATACATCCCCTTTCTCTGTTGTTTTTACCTTTTGGAATCCTAGGATACAAGTCATCAGGGCCAGGGGACTTATCTGCCTTTGGCCCCATTAGTTTACCTAATACTATTTCTATGGTGATGGTGATGGAACTTAATTCTTGCTCCATGTAGTTTAATTTTAATTAAATGTTCAAAGTATCTTGCACCTGAAAGACTGATGCAAAATATCTGTTCAACTCCTCTGCCACTTGCTTGTTCCTCAAAACCAAGTCTCCAGGTTAAATTTCTGAGCAGCTTAAGTGCATTTTGGCCTCTTTATCCTTATTGATACTTAAAGATCTTATTCTCAGTTTTAAATATTCCTTGCTAGTTAGCCCTTGCAGTTTATTTTCTTACTTTAATATATTTTTAATGGTCCTTCGCCGGGTTCTTAATTGATCCCAGTCTTTGGGGCTATCACTGACTTTGGCCTCAGATGCTCTTTTACCCTTCACCTTAATACCCTCCTTAACTTCCTTGGTTAGCAATAGTTGGTTTCTCCATCTCTTAGAATCTTCATGTCAGCTCTGAAGCAGAGAGTCATCTAGAAAGACTCAAAATGTTAACTTGTTCTCTATGGATGCTGCCTGACATGCTGGGATTTCCAGATTTTTTGTTTTTTGTATCTTTCAGCAAAAATACATTGCTGCAAGGAAGAAAGTCATGAATTACCTCCTTAAGTATCTGCCAATGATAGAATTTTACATTAGTTCAAGAGTGAGAAACTTGGGTGTCTTACTGAGTCATAGAGTTCTACAGCATGGAAACGGACGCTTCATTCCAACTTGTCCATGCTGAACAAATATCCCAATATTTGCTTCCTGTCATTGTTGCTAATCGATACATCCAGTTCACTTTAGCTAATTCTATCCTCCTCATATCATTGCTATTCACTTTAAGTTAAACACAATTGTTTCTCAACTAAGATATACAAAGATGTTGCCAGGATTGAAGGGTTTGAGGTATAGGGAGAGTCTGAATAAGCTGGGGCTGTTTTCCCTGAGCTTTGGACACTGAGGGGTAACCTTATAGAGGTGTATAAAATCATAAGGGGAATGGATAGGGTAAATAGAAAAGGTCTTTTCCCTGGGGTGGAGGAGACCAGAACTAGAGGGCTTAGGTTTAGGGTGAGAGGGAAAAGATTTAAAAGGGACCTAAGAGGCAACGTTTTCACACAGAGGGTGGTGGTGTATGGAATGAGCTGCCAGAGGAAGTAGTGGAAGCTGGTACAATTACAGCATTTAAAGGGTTTGGAGGGATATGAGCCAATTGCTGGCAAATAGGGCTAAATTAATTTGGGATATCTGTTCAGCATGAACAAGTTGGACTGAAGCGTCCGTTTCCATGCTGTAGAACTCTATGACTCAGTGAGACACCCAAGTTTCTCACTCTTGAACGAACATAAACTTCTATCATGTTATGTTCACTACTTCCGAGAGGATCTTTTATTCAGCTGTCATCTATTAAACCTGCCTCATTATCCATTATGAGATTCAAGATAAGTCTGCACCCTGATTTGCTCCATGACATATTGCTCATGGAACTATTCATAATGCACTCTATAAATCTGTTGTCTTAGCTACCCTTTCCAATTTGATTAACACAATCAATAAGATGATCACATTCACCAAAATAGTTGCTCTATTCTTTTTACATGTTCCTATTATTTGTTGGTTTACAGCCACTCTGTGGGAAAGGTTATTGTTTGGTGGTCTATACACTATTCCTATCAACATCTTCTTTCCCTTTGTTATGAAGATGTTGGTGTAATGTACTTAAGAAAGTTAAAACTAGCAGAACTACCTGACTCACAAGTGCTACCAACAAGATACAATGTAGCATGTGGTCCAGCAGTTAGCATAGCTGGTTGCCTGGACACAAAAACAAATTTGAATTTGGTCAATCAGTTTAAAGTTATACCCCAAAATACTACTCTCCAATTGAGTATAAATGTAATATATTGACAATATTAAAAATCAATGGAATAATCCAATGCTTTGGGGTATAAGACCAGGGAAAATTGAATAGTTGAAAGAGAACCACCAGAAGACGAAGAGATGTAGACTGCTAGTCAGAACTGTCCGAGAGGTACATATCTAAGAGAAGGAGTTTGCACAGAGAAAGACATCAACACCAACCTGGAGAGTAAATCTGCAAAGAGAAGATTCAGCAACTGGCTGGTTTTGAAATTTGAATTTTTCAGTAAATCGGGGATTTTATTGAACTAGTATTGTAGAAGGGGAAGGCAAAAGATAGGTTAGAGGAAGGAATTGTAAATAGTTGTTAGTTATTCTGTTATACTTTAAGAAATAAAGTTTAACTTTTACTTTAACTAATTCTTGGCCTCAAATTTTCAGATTACTAAATGGGATAAATCTTTTGTGTTGCGTTTAAATTAAGCAGCAGGATTAATGCTGTGTCGTAACAGTTTGGGGGCTCATCATCAGGATTTGAATTGGTTTAGACAGATTTGAAAGCATGACAAATCCCAGCAGATTTAAACATTTGTAGGTTAATGTTCTGATCTTTAAATAAAATGTAGGTGAGACAATTTGTTTAATTTCAGTGACTTGTGGTTGATTAAATTAAAAAGTGAGATAAGTGACTCTTAAAATTGCTAAAGAGTGTATGAGATTTGATGATGATTCCCAAATTTACCAAGAAATGTTAGAAGGAAAGGAAAATGCCATACTTTTAGAATTAGCAAATAAGTTAGATTTGGGTTAAACTAAAGACAAAAGTAAAGCTGAAACTGTAAGGAGATACACACAGACACGACAAAAAGAGAATTTGAATTTGAGAAGTTGTGACTTTCTCATCAAAGTCAAATTAACAGAATGGAGATTAAAAAAGATGGTAGTGTTATATACAAATATGTCAAAACTCTGCCACATTGAGAAAGATGTTGAAACCTTCCTTGTTTCATTTGAAACATTGGCCAGGCAGATGGAGTGGTCTGAGGATTTATGGGTAATGCTAGCTCAGACTAAACTGGTAGGCAGAGCTATTGAAGTACTTGCTGTGCTGTCAGATGAGGGGTCAAGAGATTAAGAGGTTAAACAGGCTATTTTAAGTGCTTATGAATTGGTACCAGGAGCCTAAAGACAGCGGTTCAGAAAAACAAAAGGATGAACCAGGTCAAACTTATGTTGGGTTTGAAAGAATTAAACTGAAAATTTTAATAGATGGGTGCCTGCTTTGAAAATAGACAGGTCCTATGAGGGTCTTAGAGATTATTCTGCTGGATAAGTTTAAAAACTCACTTCCAGAAATGGTAAGAATTCACGTGGATGAACAGAAAGTTCATGAAGTGAGAAGGGCAGCAGAACTAGCAGATGAATACATGTTGGTGCATAAGACAAGCTTTTTGCCAGAATTTCATCCTTTGAGGGATAGAAGTTGGGAGAAGGGGAGATCTTACATGACACAAACAAGAGTAGAGAGCACCGGATAAGAATTTACCGCAGGATGAAAAAGAAGCCCAAGGAGGTGGAAAGGTGGTGAAAGGCCTCAGGTGTTTCCACTGTAAAGTGTGACACGTAAAGTCATAGTGCTGGTTGTAAAAGAAAGGCACTGTGGGAAAAGATATGGTAAAAGAAACTAAGCTGGTGGCATTAGTGAAGGAGTAAAGGAGACCCCAAGAAAAGTCAAAGAGCTGCAGGAGAGTGCACAGCCTAGGCAGGGGCTGGATATGGAGTTAGTACATGATCTTGACAAAGAATTCGCCTCTGTGGGTAAAGTTTACTCAAAAACAGGGGAGAAGGACAAGAAGTTAATTTTGAGAGGTACAATATCTAACCAGTCGCTGACAGTAAGGGATGAGCGTTTATGCACTCTTTCTGACCTGTTACCTGAGAGAGTGGTAATTTGTGGGATAGATGGACAGAAATTTAGCATTCCCCGATGCAAGATCAGGTTGGAGTGCCAACTCAAGACTGGGAAAGTTATAGTAACAAGATTGACAGTGTCAGTTTGAGGAATTCAGTTTGTTCTTGGGAATGATTTGGCAGGATCCAAGGTGAGAGTAACACCCCCTGATGTGGAGAAGCCCAAGGAAGACCATGAAACTGTGCAGTTAAAACAAATATCCTGATATTTTTCCAGACTATGGTAACCAGATTTCAATATCACAAATCAATCTACAAATCGAAAAGTAAAAAGATGAAGGAGTTGAGGTTCAGTCAGCAGATATCCTTTTTGAAGTAATGGTACAGAAAAAAAACCTGAACAGGCAGAGGGTCAGACAGAAGTGTTTTGTCCTGAAAGGCTAAGAGACTTGCAAAAGCAAGACAAGATGATAAAAGATATATATGTGAATGTCTACTCTGAAAAGGAGGCAGAATATTCTAGCGGCTTATTATCTGAAAGATGGAATCTTAAGGCAGGAATGGAGACCATGGCAGGTTAGTGCAGAGACGAAATGGGCCGAAGAACATCAGATTGTGTTGCTGGTTTAAATTAAGCAGGAGGGTTTACTCAATGTTGTAACACCTTGTTGTTTTATTCACGTTCACACAAACGGACTCTATCATCTTAGCCTAGATGATCTCTCAATTGTCCTAATTTTGTTGACATGATACCACTGTCCTCACCAAAAACAGATGAGGAGATTACTGGTCTGTGAGATTCTTAAGTTATTACTTATTTCAATAAATCAGAGAGCAATATACTCTCAGCTCTATTTTGTGGGACGAAGTGGAAGAATCAGCTCTAAAAAGAAACCTTGGATGGAAATTTCCATTTTGGACTTTATGTTAGAGATCATCATTTTCATGAGTGTCTGGGACAAGTTTTCTTCATACGATCATTTACATTTCAGCTCATTTCCATTTGTATGTGACGAGAGTGGCAAGTTTTATGGGCCAGGACAGTCTTGTCCACATCGGGGAACACTGGAACCTGGGCCAGTCAGTCAGTCATTCTCATTGTCTTGATTGAGTCTCAGACCAGACAGAAACTGGGCCTAAGGATTGGCAATGTTCCAGGCAAATGGTTCTGGTACAGGCTGTCCATGAAAGAAGCAAGTAAACAATCTGCTTTATTTCATGTAGAAACATTTTTTTCAGGCAGGTCCTCGATAAAATATAATTGAACTAGGAATGGTGGAAGGCTGTATTTGCCATGGTGGTTCAAGAAGAACAATAATTAACTAACTTACAGCTTTTATCAAATATCACACACAGCAGATTTCATAATAGCTTTAATTAAGTTCTATGTAGACCTAGAAGTCTATGTAGACCTAGAAGTATTCAGTACATTGTAAATGGTTCCTGTATTTTTGTTGTTCTTAAATAGCTTGCTTACTGAGGCTTTAAAACAAAAAAGCCTACTGTACACTGTCAGCTGTGTTGGAAGTGTATATTTTGAAAATAATTTGTGCAAGTGCAACTTTTCACATCACAATAACTGCAATGAATAGAATATGAAAGAGGAGTAAGTTGATTGTGTCCCATTTCAGACTTACCTTGATTACCCAAGGTAATCAGGAGCAGCCAATACTATAGACTGTTACCAGCATTAAAGGTCTCCACTTTTATCATTGAAGAACACTAGATGCAGACTGTGCAGATTGAAAACTACAGGACAGTCTCTGTTAGTGTAGCAATGTAATCTGTATAGCTAGAAAAGGGGTGTCAGAAATGAAGCACTCTCCCTTAATCATTTGGTAATCTAAGGTAAATTATATGACAAATTGTAAGAGATTACTCCATGTTTTGGGTCTCACCTGATACTTCTTTCGAGTAACATGCTTTGCTAGACGTGGAACAAGGCCAACAAATTTATATACATCATTCATCAAAGTCTCTATGAGATTATAGAATTCACTGCCTATTCCAATAGTTGGTCGAAATTCAGTGTCAGATTCAGTGAGTTCAAGACGTACTTCAAACAGTGGTGAAGCATGAGCCTAGATGTCCCAAATATCAGAAGAAAATAATTTAGTCAGAAACAAAATTAACTGATTGTTAAATATATTGGTAGAAAATGATGAAAATTGTAAAATTGGTCTTAGAATGTCTTTTTGTAGCAAACACCTAAAAATCCAGTGAGATCCTTCCATATATTATATCTTTGAAAATATTCAAACTGAATTGTTACTTTTAACAATTTGTGTTTAAAATCATAGAATGTTAGCAGAAAAGTGACCACTCAGCCCCACATCCATGTGTTGGCTCTTTTAAAGAGATAACTAATTACACCGTACTCTTTTTCATAAGCCTGCAATTCAGTAAAGACTTTATCCAATTCCTGTTCAAAATAAAATAAGATTACAGAATACAGGCCTAGAAGGAGGCCATTTGGTTTAACTAATCCAAGTTAGTGTTTATGGTCCATTCAAAGCTCCTTCCATTCTTGCTCAGATAATTCTATGGGGTAGGTCTGGGTGGAATGCTCTTTGGAGGATCGGTGTGGACTCAATGACCAAATGACCTGCTTCCACAGTCGGGATTCTATCAAAGTCAGAAGTCACGCAATGTAGGGATTCTATGATTCATATTTTAAAAGTCCATAGAACCTAATGTTAAACGGCATTTTTTTCCAGAGAAATCAAGGTGAAATCACCCTTTGTTCCATAAAATCTGGTTCTTTGGAAAGCTGCTGCCCAGAAGGAAAAACAGCAAAACTGACATGAGACATACTGCTCCACCTCATCTTGCATACTTCAAAATGGAGCTGCATTACAACCAATATGTTACTTTCCAAGTATTACTTTTTATTTTCACTGGTCTTTCCCAATGGATGGGAGACTATATACATGTAGTTGTTGACTTTTCAAAGTGACAGAGGCCAACCTACAGGTAGCAACTTGCCATTTTTCATGAAAATGGTTTTTATTAGATACTTCATTATTCAAATTGGATGCCATCTCCATTCAGCAGATAGCTATTCTGGGACAACTTGTGATAAGGAAACTTCCCCAGCAGTGTCATAGCACAGGGGAACTGACCTGATGGAGTTTCTGAGTCCATCTATCTCCCAGTCTGCCTTTCAGGGGTCAGTAAAATCTGGACCAAGGTTTTCATTGTATCTTAATTGGGTTCTGCTCAGTGTTACAAACCTGACTTTCCATATTGCTGAGAAGAAATTGGAGAGACTTCTGAACTACAGCATGAAAGCCTTCCACAACCATCTCATCTATATAATTCACATATTTCTCCCAGCTAGGATCTTTTACATCAGCATGAAAAAATATTCTGTTTTCCTGCAACAAGACAAATAATACAAAATATAAAATAGTTTATTAAATATTAGCAATTATAATTTCTAGAGTGCTAATCTCAGGGTACTAAACAAACAGTATAACATACATTGATTTTGTCCTGTCTTTAGCCTTGGAATACCTAGGTATACTGACCTGAAATGACATGAATCAGTCATATACTAGCACAATACTCCGAGAAGGCCATGTACTAAGTTAAGGCAGTAACAGCTGCCCCACAACTCAATCTTTTGATTAAGATCTTCCTTTCATTAAGATCTAAGTGGGAGCCTTAATGCTGTCTTTATCACATTCCATTTCATTAACCTGCTGTAGACAATTCAGCATATGATCTTGCTATTTGCATACTCACATTACTGACGCAATGCAGGCATGTGTTATGCCATGCCTGAGAATGTTGCTCTATTCTGCACACTACAGTTAAACTGGTAGTTGCATAGCCTGATGAATAAGGTGTATGTTATAAGATAATGCAAGTTTGAATTCTGCTACTATTGCCAAAAGGAGCACTCTTTTGGCATACTTGTAATGTCCCTAGCCCTGGACAAAGAGGCTTAGTTCAAGTCCCACCTGCTCTAAAGGTGTGCAAAAATATCTCTGAACAAGCTGATTTTTAAAAAAGCACACTCCTCAGGGAAAGCCTGGAAAAGGCTCCCCAAAGGCAGCAATTCCAAATATGCAACACCTTTGAATCTGACTCAAAGTCAAGATCACACTGCTTTTAGGTACTCCTCCATATGATTCAAGGAAGGCTTTCTCAAGGTGTCAAATTAATAGATCATTAAGTATCCAGGCTCAAATTTGTCTCTAATGATTTTTTTAAAGCATTACTTAAATGTAGTTAAAAAGATAATGTAAATGTGTCAGTGTACTTTTACTTGTCCATGGAAACAGCATAGATGCCCAAAGAAACATACAAATTTGTGAAAGTGTTGTCATGTTCAATATTCATTATATATAACAAGCAGATGATTTTATTCCTCACCAACTGCTATTTTCATTGAAAATAACAATGCATTGAATGCTCGTAGTAACATTGTACCACTCCACTGACCACTAATGCTAATACAAGAGAGCCAACTAACTACCTTGACACTAGGATGGAGTGTTCTCATTGAAGCTGCGTCTCTGTTCATTCCCTCTGATTGGTACGTGACGAAGAGAAACCACTTGTGCATGACTAAAACACTTTAGTTCATTGTACAAAGACTTTCCAGACTGTCATTTTTCCTGAAGTACACACAGTTATGCAGCTGTCTGGTTTAAGCTGAAAATAGGTACACTGGCTGTTAAAGCAAGAATGATTAAAACATCAGCTAACTACTTAGTTTTGGGCAACATGTATTTGTCCAAGAGTTTCATGCAGGTTCTCTGCTTGAATTTAAGCCCACAAAATTGAATCTGGAAGTAAGCAGGATTATCATGGGATTCTTCTGTCATTCTTCAGCAAGTTAATTCCCCACACAAATGATCCTTCCCATTATGTTCAATCTTACAGGGGATAAGTCAGTATTTATTTTAAAAAAACATGATGGGATAAATATTATAGACTTCATTTTTTTACCTCCAATAGTGCATGAAGCTTGACACCATCTTCAGTAACAGCTGCATATCTTTTGTTTAACATATTCTGTCGCCCATCAAGGTCCAAAAATGAATCTTTCTTATTGCCACCTCTTTCAAACAAGGGGCTTGTTGACCATTCCTACCAGAAAAATCAACAAAATAAGTTCCAACTTGAACCAATGTAGAAAACATAAGTATCCAATTAACAAATCAGTTGGAAACATGTAAATAGGCAACTAATTACATTGATCAAATATCTTGAACCATTCTCCATCAGAAGACAGTGATAGATTAACCAAACTCAGGTTACTGAAACTACAGCAATGGTTGGGACCAATTTTCAATAGTGTGGATGGGCATGCCACTAACAATTTAAAAATGTCAATAGCTGTCAGTCAATTCAGATGGAATTGATGAATAACCAATTATGTTACTTCCATGCTACATCTGTCAAGTGATTTTAAAAATGTTACCTTTGCTAGATGGGCTGGTTGATACCTATTAAGTATCTTATAAGTTTTAACAATTACCATGTGTCTTTGACTAATAATCTATCAACCAGAAGGCAAATAGATGTTAAGGAGGTCTACCTTGGAAAAAAATGTAAATCATGAACTGTGGCAATCTGGTCTATTTTACAAATAACTTACCTTTGGGTCAACTGTTATAAAACCACTGAAATCTGGTGGGCTTGTGCCAGGGAAGAGGGTATCCAGGACATCAATACAGTTTCCAATTGCATAACAAAGAATGTCTAGAAACATCAGTAGCATTAAAAGAACATCTAATTATGTTACTCAATGTATAATTAGAATGTACTCTAATACAATAGAACAAGAATTGTTTTATGGAATCAGAAGTATTCCAGTACAGGCGCAAAAGTTCAAAGATTTTGTGTTCCAAATTGAAGGTTGACTCCTCACAATCATTGTATTTTCAAAAACAGGTCAAGCAAATAGGAACAAAATAGCATATATTCTTTCATTTCTCAATCAACTGTCAAATTATCAGGCATTAAAATCTATTGGCCTTTAAATTATTTGAAAAGAAAATCTGCAGTGTAAAAAAGATTCAGTGTTTTCTGTTTCACTATCTCTTGATGAGTCTGAAGCTGTCACAGGATTTATGCCAAATGACTGTGTTCATAACTTACCATAATTTACAATGCGGTGTCTACTAATTTAGAGTTTAATTGAAAGCTTCAAGTGTCTTTAAGTCTTTGCAGTGGGGTTATGGATACCAATGTATGGTTTTGTAAGGGACTAAGTAATAGAAAATGTTAAATCTAGTTATTTCATTATTTTTTAAAATCTATATTCTTATTTCTTTTAGAAAAAAGCAAATTCATAAATAGAAACTTTAGAACTTCATTTCATCTCAGTATGGGACCTGAGGGCTGCCCATGGTGGATACTGGGTGAGTTGGCATAGAGGATATAAAGGCAAAGCTGATGGATATGAGGCAAGGATTGCCATAAAGTATATCTGTTCCTGTGTTGTACTGAATTAAATTGAATTGAAAGATAAGAGGCATTTGGTAGATTCATAGGCATTTCAACACAGAAGGAGGCCATTCAGTCCGTCGTGTCTGTGTTGTTGAGAAAAATCTGACTACATCAATCTCATTTACCAGTTCTTGGATGATTGCCCTGGCGATTATCTAAATACTGCTGAAATGTTGCTGGTTCAACTATCCTTTCAGACTGTGAGGTCCAGAATCCCACCATCCTCTGCATGAAAGTATTTCTTACCTCTCCTCTTGTCTTATATCTGTGTCCCCTAGTTATTGATCTCTGTACTATTGGAAAATGTGCCTTCCTATCCACTCTATCAATACATCCCATAATTTTACACACCACTATCTGGTCCCCTCTCATCCTTTTCAGATCCAATGAAAAATACACCAGCTTATCCAATTTTTCCACATCACTTAAATCATTTAGCACAGGTTACATTCTGGTAAGTCTCCTCTGCTTCCTCTATTGCACAAGCACATCCTTTCTCTAATATTATGTTAATTCTACCATGAGGGACCTTATCAAAAGCCTTGATAAAGTCCATGCAGACTGCATGAAACACACTACCTCATCAACATTCCTCGTGACCTCCTCAAAAAAATTAAATGAAATTTCTCAGGCACAACGTACCCTTAACAAATCCATGCTGATAATACCTGATTAATCTCTGTCTCTCAAAGTGCAGAAAGACTCTATTCCTCAGGATTCTTCCTAATAACTTATATACCACCAAAGTTAGACTTGTAATTTCCTGGTATATCTGTCATCACTTCTTAAATAATAGACAACATCAGCAGTCTTCCAGGCTCTGGTATTTCACCTATAGTCAGAGAAGCTTTGTAAATTCCTGCCATGACCATGATAACTCATGTTTTGCCTTTCCTAATGGGTATATTTTATCTGGACCTGTGGATTTATACACTTTTTAAGGCTGCTAGATTTGCTAGTACCATATAAATAAACTTAAATAACTACCCAGAGGCCTGTATCCCATCACCAAGTCATCCTTTATTTACTTGTGCACAGGATACTGGCTGTGGCCAGCCAGCTCATAGTCAGTCCCCTGAACTGAGGAGATTCTAAATCCCCTGTTGATATTGGTCAGCCAGCATATTTTAGTTGACCCAGTTTAACAACCCCAATCAAGAACCTCATATTTAATGAGGTCCACTTGCTTCCAATTGCTTTATCCCTCTCCCCCAAGTTTGGGGATTTAGGTTTTGTGTTTCTCTTGTAACCTTTCCTGCGATGTTTTCACCCCAGGTCTAGTTCCTCTGATTCAGACATGACACGGGGCAGCATGTACCTCATCATAGGTCTCTTGCATCCGGAACATCTTGGAAGAGTTTCCTCCTCTTCTTCAGGTGGTAATGGTATCGAGGCTGTGTCCATCTCGGACTCTGAGGTTTCCTCAACACAAAAGGGGGAGAACTTCTGGTTTCTGACAGGATCTCTGGCAGTTCTGAGAGGCCAGTTTTGTTTTGCTCCTGCCCCATTTGCAAGGTAACAACTTTCAGATGATCCACATCTTTTTTTCCAGTCTAACCTAACCAAACTTTAGAAGTTATCGGACCTGACCTCATGCTAACTTCGCCTTGTATCCATACTATGCCATTGCAATGGTTTCGGCACCAAAATTCATCCTTTGAATTAAATTGCCTCTCTCACTTAGAGGAGGCATGTGGCTGGCATTGGCATTCCTGCTGCCATTTCACCCCTGCCCCTTACGTTTGGAAATATCTGGTTTAACCTGATGTGGAGTCTTCTCCCCATCAGCAACTCTGCTGGAGCTATCCCTGATCTGTGCTGAAAATGTGTTGCTGGAAAAGCGCAGCAGGTCAGGCAGCATCCAGGGAACAGGAGAATCGACGTTTCGGGCATAAGCCCTTCGATTCTCCTGTTCCCTGGATGCTGCCTGACCTGCTGCGCTTTTCCAGCAACACATTTTCAGCTCTGATCTCCAGCATCTGCAGACCTCACTTTCTCCTATCCCTGATGTGTGCATGGTGATCCTACAATCGAACAGGAACCGGGAAAATTTGGTATCAAATGATGCTTTAGGCTGTTTCTTCAAGCCTGCCTTCAACATTTTGACCGCTCTTTCTAGTAGACCACTGGATGATGGATGGTATAGAGCGGTCCTTATGTGTCGGATGCCATTTGACTTCAGGAAATACTCAAAACTCCCTGGTGGTAAGTGCCATTCCATTGTCCATATATATTTCTGAAATCCTTGTATCATGAGCGATTCTCAATTGTCATCCGTGAGTGTGCCAAATGGACCTTATGCACTTCCAACCAGTCTGAATGGGCATCCACAATGACCAGGAACATTGACCCCATGCACAGTCGACATGTAACTGGGTTCAGTGTTTGCCCAGCCATTCCCACGAATATGGTGGTGCTGCTGGTGGCAACTTTTATCCTTGTTGGCACTCTGGGCACTGCCCCCCCAATGCAGTTACGTCGACATCCAACCCTAGCCACCAGACAAAGCTTCTTGGTAGTATCTTCATTTTGGAAACTCCTGGATGACCTTGGTGGTGTTTGGCCAGTATCTGGCGGTGACCTTTTCTCAGGACAATTACTCTTGCTTCCCAAAGTAATACGCCATCCTCTAAGGTGATCTGGTCTTGCTGAGTCCAGAAGGGTTTCAATCCTGGTTGCAATGGCCCTTCTGTCTTCTCCATTACCACTAACTGTTTTAGTTTTGTTAGGATAGAATCTTTTTTTGTCCACAGTTGAATGTTGTCAGAATAGACTCTTCTAGGGGAGGCACCAACGGTGTGGGAGATGGTTCAAGGCATCTGCATTAGCCACTTGGCTTCCTGGACAGTGTTCTAACTTGTATTTGTACACTATGAGAATAAGGGTCCACAAATGAATTCTACTGGAAGCTATGGGTGGCACCACTTTGTCTTCCTTCAGTAGTCCTAGCAGGGGTTTCTGATCTGTTACTAGAACAAATTCCCATCCATAAAGATGATTGCCAAATCTTCCTTATTTCTCTGGGCATAGTTGCGTTCAGCATCAGCCAAAGACCAGTAGCATACCCTACTGAGCATTCATCTCCATTGGGCCATCAGTGAGCCAATGCTACCCTGATACTGTTAGGAGAGGCCTGGCTCATGTCCAGCTTCATAAAGGATGGCCTCCCCGCCACGAACTTTGCATACATGTCCTCTTGTATTTATCCAGCTGCGAGAAGTTTACTGTTTGCTTAAACTCCCCACAAAGGTGAACTGAGTTGTTGGGCTTTACAGTTGGCACAACTGGTGCTGCCTATTCCTCAAACTATGATTCCTTCATTCTCCAGCATCCCCATTTCTGCCTCTACTTTTGCCAACAAGGCAAATGGCGCAGGGCGGGCATTGCAAAATCATGGAATTGCTTCCTGGTCAACATGTAAAGCCGCTTTGCCCGATTTGACAGTCCCAAGAATTTGAATTCAATTAAATTAAGAATCTACTGATGATGAAACCATTGTTGAAAACCATCTGGCTTAATGATATCCTTCGGGGTCAGGAACCTGCCATTCTCAACTGGTCTGGCCTACATGTGAATCTAGATCTTCAGATGTGGTTGGCTCTCAACTGCCCTCTGAAATAGCCTCAATAGGTGGTGCTAGAAAAGCACAACAGGTCAGGCAGCATCCGAGGAGCAGGAGAATCAATGTTTTGGGCAAAAGTCCTTCATCAGGAAGAAAATTCAAGAAGTCCTTTCCAAATCGTCTAATGAACAGATCAGGCAGCATCTGAGGAGTAGGAAAGTCGAAATTTCGGGCATAAGCCTTTCGGGCATAAACATTCACAGACCTAATGAAGGGCTGTGAATTCTCCTGGTCCTTGGATGATGCCTGACCTGCTGTGCTTTTCCAGCAACACACTATTGCCTCTAATCTCCAGCATCTGCAGTCCTCAATTTCACCTCTGAAATAGCCTAGCTTGCCATTCAGTTGTATCAATCTCTGCAAAGTGTTAAGAAATAAATTAAACTGAACAGATCACCTGGTATCAAACTAGGCATTGTAAAAGACAAAGAGAAAGTGAGGACTTCAAATGCTGGAGCATCAGAGTCAAAAAGTGTGGTACTGGGAAAGCACAGCAGATCAGGCAACATCCAAGGAGCAGAAGAATTAATGTTTCAGGCATAAGCACTCACAAACCTGATGAAGGGCTTATGCCTGAAACATCGACCCTCCTGCTCCTTGGATGCTGCCTGACCTGTTCATTAAAACATTTGGAAAGGACTTATTGAATTTTCTTCATGGTCCACAGAAAAGAAATTGTCAGAAGTCAGTGAATGAGAATTTGAAGCGTAGAAATTTGGAGAACTGTCTCACAAACTGGTCAAGAAATAGTCTGACTTTGTCATACTCACAGAATCAGACCTTAAAGACCATGTTCCAGACACCACTATCACCATCCCTGGCTATGTTCTGACCCACTGGTGAACAGACCAGTACAGTAGTACACAGTTGTGAGGGAGTTGCACTGTGAGTCCTTAACATTAACTCCGGACCCCATGAAGACTCATGGCTTTGGTAAAACATGGGGAAGGAAACCTACTGGTTACCTCATACCTTTGGCTGATGAATCAGCATTCCTCTAAGTTGAACCACACTTGAAGGAAGCACTGAGTGTGGCAAGAGCACAAAATGGATGGGGAATTTTAATTTCCAAATCAAGATTGACTCAGCAGCAGCACTATTGATTGAGCTAATCCAATCCTAAAGGACATAGCTGTTAAATGGGGTCTGTGTCAGGTGGTGAGGGAACCAACAAGAGGGAAAATAATTACTTGACCTCATCTTTACTATTCTGCCAGTGCAGACATATCTGTCTATGAAAATATCGGTTCTTGTTGAGACAAAGTCCCACCTTCACATTGAGAATAGCCTTCTTCCTGTTGTGTGGCACTATCACCATGCTAAATGGGGCAAACTTCGATCTAGCAACACAAGACTGGGCATCCATGAGGTGCTGTGGGCCATCAACAGCAGCAATCCTGTGGTCCAGCATAATCTACAACCTCATGGCCCAGCATAACCCTCACTCAATCATTATGATCAAGCCAGGAGATCAACCCTGGATCAATGGAGAGTGCAGGAAGGCATGACAGGAGCAAATTGACACCTTTTAGTTTCTCACCCATGAGTGGGAAAATCGCAAAGTCCATGAAAATAAATTAATATTACTTAATATTGAGATGTAACTGCATGGAATAAGGTACTTGCCATTTGCTATAGAGATTCTTAGCTTGCCATTTAAACTTTAAGGGGAAAATTGGACTTATTTCCCAACACTAAAAAATACTGTCATCCCAAATTTTTCACAACTATCTAGAACATAGAACATAGAAGAATACAGCGCAGTACAGGCCCTTTGGCCCTCGATGTTGCGCCGATCCAAGCCCACCTAACCTACACTAACCCACTATCCTCCATATACCTATCCAATGCCCGCTTAAATGCCCATAAAGAGGGAGAGTCCACCACTGCTGCTGGCAGGGCATTCCATGAACTTACGACTCGCTGAGTGAAGAACCTACCCCTAACTTCAGTCCTATATCTACCCCCCCTTAATTTAAAGCTATGCCCCCTTGTAATACCCGACTCCATACGCGGGAAAAGGTTCACACTGTCAACCCTATCTAACCCCCTAATCATCTTGTACACCTCAATCAAGTCACCCCTAAACCTTCTTTTCTCTAATGAAAACAGCCCCAAGTGTCTCAGTCTATCCTCATACGATCTTCCTTCCATACCAGGCAACATCCTGGTAAACCTCCTCTGCACCCGTTCCAGTGCCTCCACATCCTTCCTATAGTATGGCGACCAAAACTGCACACAATATTCCAGATGCGGCCGCACCAGAGTTTTATACAACTGCATCATGACCTCAGGACTCCGGAACTCAATTCCTCTACCAATAAAAGCCAGTACGCCATATGCCTTCCTCACCGCACTATTTACCTGGGTGGCAACTTTCAGAGATCTGTGTACATGGACACCAAGATCCCTCTGCTCATCCACACTACCAAGTATCCGACCATTAGCCCAGTACCCCATCTTTTTGTTATTCTTCCCAAAGTGAATCACCTCACATTTAGCTACATTGAATTCCATTTGCCACCTTTCTGCCCAGCTCTGCAGCTTCTCTATATCCTGCTGTAACCTGCCACATCCTTCCTCACTGTCAACAACTCCTCCGACTTTCGTATCATCCGCAAACTTGCTCACCCAACCTTCTAACCCCTCTTCCAGGTCATTTATAAAAATGACAAACAGCAATGGTCCCAAAACAGATCCTTGCGGAACACCGCTAGTGACGGCACTCCATGAAGAAACTTTGCCATCAACTACTACCCTCTGTCTTCTTCCATCCAGCCAATTCCTAATCCAAACCTCCAACTCACCCTCAATGCCATATCTCCGTATTTTCTGCAGTAGCCTACCATGGGGAACCTTATCAAACGCCTTACTAAAATCCATATATACCACATCTACCGCTTTCCCCTCATCAACCTCCTTCGTCACCTTTTCAAAGAATTCAATAAGGTTTGTGAGGCACGACCTGCCCTTCACAAAACCATGCTGACTATCCTTGATCACATTATTCCTATCCAGATGTGCATAAATCCTATCCCTTACAATTCTCTCTAAGACTTTGCCCACAACAGAAGTGAGACTCACCGGCCTATAGTTACTAGGGTTATCCCTACTCCCCTTTTTGAACAAGGGAACCACATTTGCTATCCTCCAGTCTTCTGGCACTACTCCTGTAGACAAAGAGGACATAAAAATCAAGGCCAATGGCTCTGCAATCTCCTCCCTTGCTTCCCAGAGAATCCTAGGATAAATGCCATCAGGCCCAGGGGACTTATCTATTTTCACCTTTTCCAGGATTTCCAACACCTCTTCTCTACATACCTCAAAGCCATCCATTCTACTTATTTGTGACTCAGTATTCACATCGACGACAATGCCCTGTTCCTGAGTAAATACTGAAGAAAAGTATTCATTCAGTGTCTCCCCAATCTCTTCCGCCTCCACACGCAACTTCCCACTGCTATCCTTGACTGGACCTATTCCTACCCTAGTCATTCTTTTATTCCTACACTGCTCAAAGATTGGGATAATTTCATCATGAGTCTTATGTTGGCCTGACGTCAGTTTTAAATTTGCACATCTAATAATTCTGATGAATCTGCTATTTATATTGGTTACAATCCTAGAATTCTGCAGGAGAACTTTGTACAAGAACTTAGTGCCTGTTACAGTTGTTTAAAATATTACAGTTGGACACTATCAAACGTATGAAGGAAACTGAATGCTATGATTAAAATTGATACATGTAAAATATTTTTGTTACAAACTTTGTTGTTTAGTATAAATATATTATTATGGTTAGTATCACATAAAAACAATGTTAAAATAACGTTTTGAGAGGAAACAAAGATGTCTCTAAAGGATATATTTTCACTCAACTTTAGTGGAAGGCACGATGAAAGTTTTATAATATACAAATATTAATACTTCTGGAATTTACATTTTCGAATATAGGTGGTTAGGTCGGCAGAGGGTTTCTTTTAAAAAGAAAAATTCAAAGTATCCTTCCAGAACTGTGTTTAAATTCAACAGTTTGTGAGCCAACAGGTGACTACTGTCCCCTGCACTATGAATGGAAATATGCTTATCCCATTGTGTTTACAACAGCTGGAAAAAGCATGTAATTTATCCAGGAGGGCTTAATTATAAACCTGCAGGTTATCAGACCTGAGAAAGCTAAAGCTTTCCAATTTGAAAAAAGTTTCCTCTAGAAGATTTGGAAAGGACTCATTAAGTTTTCTTCATGGTCCACATCAAGGAAATTGTCAGAAGTCAGTCACTTTGAACCTGAAGAGTAGAAAGAAGAGGGTGCTTTCTCTGGACTTGAGATTCTTTAATGAAAGTTGATTTCATACTGCGTGTTTTGAAATCATTCTATTTGTCTTAATCGTACAGACCTGTATATATGAATGATTACTCTGTCTCTGTATGCAAAAGAACTGGATGGTTTACGTATGTATGGCATGGCCAATTGTACAGATCATCAAAATATTTTATGAATAAAGTATAGTTTTGAAATAAAAAAAATGAATTACATATTAGATAGCTTGTTTTATTTTATTTCTTCTTTCAAGTAGTAAATATCTGTTGCTAAAGTAAATCTGAAACCTAGTATGAATATGTTTCAGTGGCCACATTAACGAAACAAAAAGAAAAAAGATCTAGCAAGCTGGATTTCATTCTGAAGTCATGACACTATTCAGTAAAGTGGGTAGACTAGCAGCAAATTCATTTTCTCTTTTAGCACATGAATATTGACAGATGTAATATTTGGCACAACCATTCAAAATAGCACTTAAGCTTGCTCTCTGACCATTACATGTCTTAGCAAAGCTAGTGTGCCAGCCTTCTAGTTATTATTAAAAATGTAACATTGTTTTCAGATCATACTCACCACCATCATGAGATGCATTGTTTCTACATTATTTTTAGCTTTCTGAATCCTACTCTCAAGATCATACAATATGCCTCTCAACTCTTGAATATATTCCCAAACACCTAACAAAAGATAATTGTGTTAAATAAATTAACTCTATATAAGATACCAAGACTGTTTGTAATATATTTAATTTTGGCTGATTATGATAGCTGGAACTCTACGATTTCCATATGATTTCTGCTCAGATATCATTGGAACCTGAACAGAATTCAATGAAATGCTAAAATTAATTTAGTTTAAATGTACGTTTTATAAACACATTACATCGGAGTTGCCTGTTCTAATAGAAATGTTCATTTACTGCAAATCTTCCACAAAACTGGCTACACACCAACATGAGATTCTTCCAAATTTTTTACCCTTGCGAGTATTCATCACATTACATCCAGAGTCACTATGAGCACAGTCATGTTTAGTCATATTAATCCATTAATGACTTGCAGCTGCAAGACCAGCAATGAATTAAAACCTGATTTCGACGTTTGTCACACCAATGCTGTAATTTCTTTAAAGTATTTTTAAAATGCAGTTCATATTAATTTATCAATTCATTTTCTGTCAATTGAAAATTATGCCTAACATTTATGACATCTGTCAGTTGAAGCTGCTCATTGACTTGTTAAGTTCATTTGTCAAAATTAATTGAACTTTAGTTCGTATTACTGTCAGTTCTTCCATAACGTGATGGTTTCGTTCTTGTGCAACTCCACATCATAGAAAAATTGTGCTTTAGAAGCAGTGCTTAAAGTGTTGGTGCTGTAGTTGCATTACAGCCAACACACATTTTAAAAGTTTGCGCTGTAGAAACAGTGTCCCCAATTCATCAATCACATTTAGCGAATTCGCATTGATGAAAGGTGCATTATAACAGAATAACCTGCATTACGAATTCAGGCAATGTTCCAGTCTGTGGTCAATTACAATTGATAATAATGCTTGGAACTAGAAGTAAACGGGTCATTTCAGTAAACAGTAGTTGCATTTTATGTTTATTACACCCCTAACAGGAACTCCAGTCCATTGTTACTGAGAATCAAAGTGGAGAAGAGAACAACAATCATACAGGAGTCAAGACATAACTCCATTTCTCTCTCCACAGATGTGCTAGACCTGCTGAGTTTCTCCAGTATTTTTGATATTTGCTTTAATTACTGCCTCAACTATTAAATCAGCAAGTGAATTCCGCAGTCTCACTGCTTTGTGCAGGAAATTTCTCCTGTCCTTTGTATGAACTTAGAGTACATATATTTATTCATATTTTTATGGTCTTGGGTCTCCTAAACCCTAGCACTACCACAAATGGTTCTCACATATTCCTCCTATTTTTTTCCTCCTGATGCAAACCTGGTGTTTTGTAGAGTACCCATGGCTTTGCCTGTTTTGCATTAGTAGCAAATCCCAGAGTGGTTCATTTTGTATGTCCCAGAAGAACATGAACAAGGTAGGGTATTTGTGGGAATTAGGATGCTGTGCCATTTTTCTTTTCTTGTCTGGATGAAAAGATCTATTTTATTTAGTGACAGAGGAAAAAGTACCAGATCCTCAATAAATAGAGGTCCTTGCCTTAACAAGACTTTTGCTTTGCAAAAATATTTTTTCAAAGCTTTTCATCTTGCATTCATCAAGACAATTCACAAAATGAAAACTAACATTGATACTGCATGAAGGGAGAGTGCAGAGTGCTGAATGATTCAAATGAAGTTTGCTGCCAATTTTCATTAATTGGTGCATTATGTATGACAAAGCCTCTACCAATCAGAGTCCCAGTCAAGTTCAGGAAGGGATAGAGTGGGCAAATATGGAAAAACAGCAATAAATAGGATCAAAGGGAGAAAAAGTAATAAAAGGGCAAAATTATTGGCTCTTTGTATGAATGCATAGAGTATTCGGAAAAAAAATGCATTGGCAACACAAGCATAGGCAAATGGGTATGATCTTATAGTTATTACAGAGACATAGTTACAAGGAGATCGAAGCTTAAAAAATTAACTACAATTCTGTGAAGAGGATTGATTTGAGTGTAGGAGTTGGGAAGTCATGTTGAGCTTGGACATTTCACAAACTAGCCCATTTTGCTGAGTTGACTTGTTCCCTGAACTGCCTTGAATCTTTCTTCTAGGAGAGAAATTAAACTTGTTTTTATTCACAACACGGATATTTTCTGAATTGAATTACAAAACAACTTGCTCATTCTAGATTTTTCTGAACCAAAAATAAATTTACATGTTTCCTCCAGCTGTTGTAAACACAATGGGATAAACATATTTCCATTAACAGTGCATTGGTGAGGCCTCTTCTGGAATGCTTTGTCCAGTTCTGGTTGCCCAGTTATAGGAAGGATATTATCAAGCTAGAGAGGGTTCAGAAGAGATTTACCAGGTTGTTGCCGAGCACAGAAGGTTTGAGTTATAAAGAAAGGCCAGATAGGCTTGAACTTTTTCACTGGAGCATTGGAGGTTGACAGGTGATCTGATAGAAGTTTATAAAATAATGAGTGGTATCGATAGAGTTAATGGTAGTTGTCTTTTTCCTTAAAATGGGGGAATTTGAAGATTAGAGGGCATATTTTTAAGGTGAGAGGAGGGAGATAAACAGGCAATTTTTTTTACACAGAGGGTGGTTTGTGTATGGAATGAACTTGCTGAGAAAGTGGTGGACTAGGTATATTTACACAGTTTAAAAACATTTGAATAGATAAATGTATAGGAAAGATTTGGAGGGATATGGGCGCGGAGCAGGCAGGTGGGACTAGTTTAGTTTGGGATTATGTTTGGCATGGACTGGTTGGACTGAAGAGTCTGTTCCTGTGCTGTATGACTCTATGACAATGAAGGGGAAACAGTGGATGTGATATATTTTATTCCCACGAGGCTTTTAAGAAGGCACAACACCTTACGTTACTTAATAAGATAAGAGCCCGTTGTGTTGAAGATTGTGTTTTAGCGTTAATAGCATATTGGCTAACTAATTTAAGACAGAGAGTTGGAATATGGGGGTCATTTTCAGGATGGTAACCTGTAACTAATGGAATTCCACAGGGATCAGTACTTGGGCCACAATTACTTACAACATATATTAATGAATTACATGAGGAAAATGAATGTACTATCGGCAAGTTTGCAGATAATACAAAAATAAGTATGAAATCAAGTGATGAGGATGATACAGGAATATACAGAAGGATACAGACAAGCTAAGCAAGTGGGCAAAAACTTCCTTGATGGAATATAATGTGGGCTATAGGGGGATTACGCACTTTCGCAGGAAGAATAACAGAGCTGCATATTATATAATTATATAAATGGAAGAAGACTGCAGAAAGCTACATAACAGAGGGAACAACAACAACTTATCTTCCATCTAGTAGGTACCTTACAGCCCTCAGGACTTAAAATTAAATTTTACAATGTTAGACCATGAACACCTCCTTCTATGTTCAACTCTACATACCCAGATCTGGGCACCCAGGTGTCCCTATCAGCAATGTTTTTGTCTGCTTCCCCTTTTTATCTCCCTCTCTTTCAGCAACATAGTTATCCATTCATCTCAACTCTTTACACACCCTGAATCCCACCCCAATCATCAGCTAAATACCACCATTTCCCAGTTGCATTCACTTCTAATGAAAGGTCACGCAACTTGAAAAGTTAACTTTGTTTTTCTCTCCACAGATGTTTTCACCCCTCCTGAGTTTCTCCAGCACTTTCTACTTTTGTTGAAAATAAGATTAGTCCATTATCATAGCAGGCCTGTTAATTGCTTGACTACCTTTTTTTTGCCTAACTGAATGGGATAGCAAAATTGAATTCTGAATTCAATGGCTATAATGGTTTCCGCAAATGGATAGTTGGGGTTTTCTCAAGGGTAGACAAAGTAGAACAGATTTTAGCAGGGAGTAAAGGCTTCCTTATTTGGTTATGCAGGTCATGGTCATTTGTACCATGGGATAGTAGTCTTTAGCTGTTCTTTCTTTTTTTTCCCCCTCTCCTAGTTGAGACTTACTAACGCTGTACCTCAGAGCTCTTTTTAGTTTTCTGTTTACATTTTTGAAGAGCCATTACTCAGCAAAGCAATCAACTATGCAAGAATTTTCTTTCAGTCTCCTGGTTTTATTTTAGAAGCTTTGAATTCTCACACCTTTGTTGTATTGTGCAAGGATTAAATTAATTCCTCTGCCTTCCATTGTGGTTGGTAAAGAGATAATACATAAGCCCGTTAGAAGTTCTGGCTGAAGCAGATCAATAGTGGACAATCATGAGAGTTCTGGGAGCCATCATTTTAAGTTTATTGTATCCACCTCACCTGATGAGTGAGCAGCGTTTTGAAAGCTTGTGATTATAACCTGGTATGACTTCTGACTTTATCCATTTAAAGACAGAATAGTTGAAATAATTGCACAGATGCCAATAACCTGTCACCACCAAGTCACCCTTTATTTACTTGTGAACAATACATTGGCTGTGACCAGCCAACTCAGAGTTAGTCCCTGGAACTGAGGAAATTCTAAATCCCCTGTTTATTTATATTTATATCTCCTAGTTCTTTTTATGTTGTGTGTGTGTGTGTGTGTGGGTGTGATACATCGTGAACGACAACAGGTGTATACATCTTTATTCATTTTCCACCACCAGGTAGAAAGGAAAAACCCAAGTGGTCAGTGACAAGCAGTGCCATTCTCTTCAAAGGGCAATATTTCGTTTTAGATTAGATTAGATTAGATTACTTACAGTGTGGAAACAGGCCCTTCGGCCCAACAAGTCCACACCGACCCACCGAAGCGCAACCCACCCAGACCCATTCCCCTACATTTACCCCTTCACCTAATACTAAGGGCAATTTAGCACGGCCAATTCACCTAGTCCACACATTTTTGGACTGTGGGAGAAAACCGGAGTACCCGGAGGAAACCCACGCAGACATGGGAAGAATGTGCAAACTCCACACAGTCAGTCACCTGAGGCGGGAATTGAACCCGGGTCTCTGGCGCTGTGAGGCAGCAGTGCTAACCACTGTGATCAAAAAAGTGAAGGGGAGGGCAGGAATTAAATTAAAATAGAGTTGGAGAGGGAAATTAAACATTCCACTCCCTGCGGTGCCCACATCTCCCTGAAAACTTCGAGGGTGTTAGTAGACACCATGCGCTCCTTCTCCAGGGACACCCAGGCATGGACGTAGCCTTGGAAGAGGGGCAGGCAATCGGCCATAACGACCCCCTCTTTAGCTCGTTGCCTGTACATGTTTATGGCCAGTTTGGCCAGGCCCAGGAGATACCCTGTTTATAATTTTCTTTTTTTGCAGAAGCAGGAACACAATGACTATGGCCTAGCCAGCACAGAGCAAGTCCTGAGAGTGAAGAGAATCCTAAGGTTCCTATTTCTAACTGCAGTAGTGCTTATATTTTCCCTGGTACCCCTATGTTGTGTGCATGCAAGTGTGAGATACAGTGGAAGACAACAGGTCTATAAATCTTTATTCATTTTCCACTAACAGGGAAAAAGGAAACACCCGAGTGGCCAGTGACAAGCAATACCCTTCTCATCAAAGGACAATGCTGCGTGATCAAACAGTGAAGGGAGGGCAGGGATTAAATCAAAATAGAGTTGGAGGGGGAAATAATACACTCCACTCCCTGCGGTGCCCACCTCTCCCTGAACAGCTCAAAGGTGTTGGTGGACATCGTGTGCTCCTTCTCCAGAGACACCCAGGCTCTAACATAACCGCAGAAGCGGGGCAGGCAGTCAGCCCTAACAACCCCCTCCACAGCCCACTGCCTGGACCTGTTTATGGCCAGTTTGGTCAGGCCCAGGAGATTTATCTTCTTTTTTTCTTTTCATTTTTTTATTAACCCCCCCCACACTACCGCCTAACTCCTGCAGTGCTTATTTTTATTTTATTTTTATAAGAGATCCCCTATTTATATTCTTTTTTTTTCTTTTTAACCCCCACACTGCCGCCTAAGTGCGGTAGTGCTTATTTTATCCCCAGCACCCATGGTGTGTGTGTGCAGGTGTGAGACACAGTGAAAGACACAAAGTGCACGAATCTTTATTCAAATTCCACCACCAGGAAGATAGGAAAACACCCGGGTGGCCAGTGACAAACACTGCCCTTCACATCAAAGGGCAGTGCTGTGTGATCAAAACAGTGAAGGGGAGGGTAGGGACTAAATCAAAATAGAGTTGGAGGGAGAAATAATGCACCCCACTCCCTGCGGCGCCCACGTCTCCCTGAACAACTCCAGGGTGTTGGTGGACACCGCGTGCTCCTTCTTCAAGGACACCCGGGCTCTAACGTAACTGCAAAAAAGGGGCAGGCAGTCGGCCCTAACGACCCCCTCCACTGCCCACTGCCTGGACCTGTTTATGGCCAGTTTGATCAGGCCCAGGAGATTTATCTTCTTTTTTTTTCTTTTCTTTTTTTTTTATTAACCCACATCACTACCGCCTAACTGCTGTAGTGCTTATTTTTATTTTATTTTTATAAGAGATCCCCTATTTATATTAGTCAGCTAGGACTTCCTGATTGGCCCAGGTTAACAACCCCAATCAAGGATCTCATAGTCAACATGATCCAATCACTACAATAGCTTTTTTTGACAAATGTATGCTATTATGATTGTATAGTGGACACCTTGCTTACGGTCAGCTTCAATCACAATGATTGCAGTTCTCCCGTTATAGCCCCATGATTCCTGGAAAATAACAACCCTCTCCACAGCCTGAATGTGCCAGAGCACTTACTCCATTAACAGTGCTTGTTTGCTTGTATCTTTGTGCTAAGGGCTGAGTACCCATCAGCTGTGCACATTTTCATGGGACAACCAAAATGGACTGGCTGAGTTGGTGCTTTCTTCCACCTGGATTCTTCCTACCTGATCCTTTGTGCAACCTATATACGCCCCACACCCTATCCCCCCCCAACCAAAATTCCAAACTGACCCTTGATACACTGACAAGCTCATGAACAAAATAGAATCATACATTTTCACCTCTATTGTTTAATTAACCTCAACCCAAAGATTATAGAATTGCTAAGGATGAACACCTCATCTCTCATTCTTAAAGCAAAGACCTTTGATGAGGTAGTATACCCACTGATAGAGTTTCCACTGCTACTTTATATAATTTTATTATAACAACACTATAGGCAGAAAGACAAATAGTCAGTTTTATATTTATACCAATGCAACACAAAAGTGCTACAATAAGCAAAACTTCACTTCAATTGCAAAATAAATAACATTTGTTGCCTAGTGTTCCTAGAAATCACACCAGGCAGTTGGAACTTTGTAAAAAGGTAAAAACAATGACTGCAGACGCTGGAAACCAGATTCTGGATCAGTGGTGCTGGAAGAGCACAGCAGTTGAGGAGCAGCGAAATCGACGTTTCAGGCAAAAGCCCTTCATCAGGAATAAAAGCAGAGAGCCTGAAGTGTGGAGAGATAAGCTAGAGGAGGGTGGGGGGGTGGGGAGAAAGTAGCATAGAGTACAATAGGTGAGTGGGGGAGGGGAATGAAGGTGATAGGTCAGGGGAGGAGGGTGGAGTGGATAGGTGGAAAAGGAGATAGGCAGGTAGGACAAGTCTGAACAAGTCATGGGGACAGTGCTGAGCTTGAAGTTTGGAACTAGGGTGAGGTGGGGGAAGGGGAAATGAGGAAACTGTTGAAGTCCACGTTGAAACCCTGGGGTTGAAGTGTTCCGAGGCGGAAGATGAGGCGATCTTCCTCCAGGCGCCTGGTGGTGAGGGAGCGGCGGTGAAGGAGGCCCAGGACCTCCATGTCCTCGGCAGAGTGGGAGGGGGAGTTGAAATGTTGGACCACAGGGCGGGTGATTGGTGCGGGTGTCCCGGAGATGTTCCCTAAAACGCTCTGCTAGGAGGCGCCCAGTCTCCCCAGTCACCAATCAACCACACCGCCTCGGAACACTTCAACCCCAGGGCATCAATGTGGACTTCAACAGTTTCCTCATTTCCCCTTCCCCCACCTCATCCTACTAACAAACTTCCAGCTCAGCACTGTCCCCATGACTTGTCCTATTGTACTCTATGCTACTTTCTCCCCACCCCCACCCTCCTCCAGCTTATCTCTCCACGCTTCAGGCTCTCTGCCTTTATTCCTGATGAAGGGCTTTTGCCCAAAACATCGATTTCGCTGCTCCTTGGATGCTGCCAGACTGCTGTGCTCTTCCAGCACCACTAATCCAGAAGAAAGTTGGAACTTTGTAACAATTCATTGGTCTTGCAGGAGAACTTTCCAACCTTTACTACATTTGTAACCAATATCATATTCGTATAGCATTTTCTTTATTGAGGTTCTCTCCAACTGCAAATTGCTGTTATGCCAATGATACATTTTAAACAGCTAAAATATCTAAATTCCAACAAAGACAAGTGAAATTGAAAACACAAGCATTGCAAGATTGAATAGATCATTAACATTGCTGATAAATCAAATTTCATTACTTACAGTACTCTACTAAAATAATTCAGAAAAATACTTAACAAAAGGTTTACAATATTGCGTAATATTGCTTCTGACTGCAAAAATATTGTAATATAAACATATTAATTACAGATTTTACAGCAATAGCATACTTACCTTCACTGTTCCAGTGCAAATTTTGTTCAGCTTTAACCAATTTAAAATCTATCTCAGCCAGTTCACTGCTTATCAGAGGATATTCAACATCAATAACTGTAAGTCTTATCTGTAAGAGTTGTAAAATAGTAAGAATAGTAAAATAGGTGGAGGCATTATTAAATACTGCAAATGAAAATACTTTCATTTGTGTAATAAATTACATTAAATACAAATTGGATAACAAAGCACTTAGACAGCATATAGTCTTATCACATATGACTGGCTTTGAAAAACAAATTGCTTAGTAGCTCCCCAAAATGATTGTTAATCATATTCAAGGAGTAAAAAGGCAAAAATTACATTCTTCTCGGAACCTAAAATCATATTTAAAAATATAATACAAATGATTAGCAAGTTAAAAATTAAAATAACAAATTCCTGGATTTATCATCACGTGAAGTTGTGCACTTACAACTGTCCACTTATCTTTTCAGAACTTTTGAGCGGTAAGCCCCTGTCATCTGATTCAGTGGGATGCTTTCTTCGTGGTGTCTTTGGCATGTTTAAGGAGGGAAAACAAGTTTCTTCAACCAATCAGTTGAAGGATCTTCACTAAGGTGTGGAGATGCCAGTGTTGGACTGGAGTGGATAAAGTTAAAAGTCACTTTAAAAAGACTTATTGCAAAATGGTCCTGATTTAAGGTGATTTAAGGCTTCAAAAATATAAGGAAAACCCTTATCAGCTAGAGCAGGGTGAGTGCCTGGAATTCATTCCCCTGTTTGATAGTGGAGGTAAATACCCTCAACTCATTTGAAAGATAACTGTATCTGCACAAAAAGCGCCGTAACTTGAAAAATTATAGAGCAGGTTTGGAAGATGAAATTCGAATGGTCATCTAGTTCTTTAGTTCAGGCCATCACAGACATGAAAGGGCTGAATAGCCTATTTCTGTGCTATAACTTTTCTATGGTCCAATGATTTATATATATTCAGCATCAGGAAGGACACCCTCTCAGCACTATTTAAAGAGTTCATTAAATATCTCTACATCTATTGGCTATTATTGCAAATTGTAGAAGTATTTGGAGGGATCTTGTGATGCTTACCTCTCAGCCAGGAGGTCTGGTTCAAGTACCACTCTGCTCTGGAGGTGTATCACAGGATACCTGAATCAGATTGATTAAAATAGCTAGAAGTATTTGGTGATGGGCTCTTGTGATGCAGTGATGTGTCCCTACCTCTGAGTCAGAAGACAATTCCTGGCCAGTATGCTTGCTGATCACTTACTGAAAGTGGCTTAGGAGCAGGCAGGACTACATATAAATCCAGTACTATTTGAGGGAACTGGTTGGCCTACAAGGTTATCCTTCACCTGCTATGCTCCCATCTAGCTACATCCTCAACCAGCATGTATTCAATGGAAAACTCCATCCAGCATATCTTCATCCTTGTAACCAAACTTGCAGGTGCTTGGTAGTGTGCATTGAATAGAGTGCTTAAAGCATATCAGTGTGCCCTCCACAGTAATCAACTTCCCATCAGGAAGGGTGCAGCAAAAGCATTGTAATCTGGCATGGTACAGCTACTCGCTTCCCCTCACTTTATCTTCACTTCTCCTTCTGCTTGTCTGGCAGGAGCTTCAATCTGGGACTTCAGATTCTGCAGTCTTGAGGTTTTTCACTTGCACTGAGAGGACATCATATATATTGAATGTATTTCCTTATTCCATGGCGGCTTGCATACATGACATATCACAAGATCTTACTTAACACTCTGCATTTGTGGGAACTTACTGCTAGAATATGATGCCACATGTTTTGTAAATATGCTAGTTACATTTTTAACTGGGCTAAAGTCCCAGAGATTCAAGGCAAAGCTTTTTAAGATTGGATAGATTCCCTACAGTGTGGAAACAGGCCCTTCGGCCCACCAAGTCCACACCGACCCTCTGAAAAGTAACCCAACTAGACCCATTTCCCTCTGTCTGATGTATCTAACACTATGGGCAATTTAGCATGGTCAATTGACCTAATCTGCACATCTTTAGACTGTGGGAGGAAACCAGAGCACCCTAAGGAAACCCACACAGACATGGGGAGAATGTGCAAACTCCACACAGACAGTTGCCCGAGGCTAGAATTGAACCTGGGACCCCAGTGCTGTGAGGCAGCAGTGCTAACCACTGAGCCACTGTGCAGCCGATTTCAGTGAATACCATTCATCTATGTTTAGGAATGACACGCCCAACAACCCATGCTTCCCCAACCCTGGAGAAAAAGTATCTTGTCTGGCAGGACACCTTTTCTCATGACTGGTGCAGCAGAATGGAAAACTTTCTAGAGTTAACTGCTTTGGGAGCAAAAATCAACCCTTCGTTTTTGAACTTGCTGAACAAACTTTGCAGAAATATAACAGAAAAATGATAGTGTGAAACTTGCCTTGTTATACCATCCAACAATGAGATCCAAATTGTCAACAAAATTTCTGAAAGTTTTCATCATTGCAAAGACATCAAGTCCACTCTGTGGGATATCCGTCCTTTCCTGAATGTTCAAATAATGAACTTCGCGAAGAACTGCGACCAACTAGTTAAAATATATGTAATCATCATAAAAAACATTTAAAAGACATCGCCATTACATTTTGAATTATCATAAAATCCTGATAGCGTGTGGAAACAGAAAGGTATTGGGGAGAATCTGGAAGACCACCAAATAATCAATAAGAGCTATTTACTTTTTGCTACAGAATTCACCACTACTTGTGTTTTCTTTTCTAATCAGATTATTCACGATTCACACCCAAGTAGACCCAGTGAGGTGTCACAAAATCCACCAATACTGCATACGACAAATTATATATGTACACCCATAATCCATTTAACAATGGAAAACTACAGTTTATCACCACATAAAAAATAGCAAATGCAAATAAAAATATGACAGGTAACTTTCCCACATTTTTTGTATAACTATATCTTGCTACAAAGATACAAATAAATTATAATCCAGTTTTAGTTAGCAAAGACAGATCCGCAGTCGTAGTGTTGCAATTCATTCGTATTCTCAAGGTCTTCCTGTGCTAAGCAATATATTCTGAGAGGGCAAGCACTGAAACCGCTCTCATATTTCTGTCAATGTTAGTAGTCATTCTGGTAATAAATCATGTGAGTGAACAGATCAGTGGCCTGCCTATTGTCCCCTTTAGTGTCTGTTCCTGAAAAGCATTTGTTAAGGACCCACATTTCTCACTCTGAATTCTAAACTTTACCATATTATGGTCACAGTTCCTCAGAGGATCTTTTACTCTGAGATCATTTATTAAACCAGATCACTATGTATCACCATCTCCAAAATAGCCTGCTTCCTGTTTGATCCATGATGTATTGTTCTGGGAAAGTATCGCAAACACTACGAATTCTGACTTGTAGTCAACTCTGTTAATTTGACCGATCCAATTTACATGAACATTAAATTCTCCATGATTAATGCAATGTCTTTTCTCTATGCCCTCACTTTTTCATGACTTATTCTCTACCTACAAAACAACTATAATTAATGGGCCTATATACTACTACCACCAATATGCTCCTCCCTTGTTATGTCTTACTTATAATCTATATAGATTTTATATCATCCAATCCTAGACCATTTCTTACTATTATACTTATTCTTTATTGTAACGTCAAAGCTACCCCAATACCCTTTCCTTTCCCTTTCAAAAAATGCAAATAGCCCATCAATATGTAGCTCTCAGCTTTGATTGCCTTTAATAGGTATAAGATGATAACCAATTAACCTCTAAGTGCATTGTTAATTCATTTATTTTAGTTTGAGTGGTGCAGAAACAGTGCACTGATATGCTGGTTGTACATGTTTTGTGTGTGATGTTAATATCTAAGTTTGTGGACAATGCAGCTGGTAGAAACATGTGTTTCATCTAATATTGGTAAAAAATTGAAGTATTCTGAGTTGTACAGATTATGAATATGTCCTTTTGCTTATTGGAAGGTGTCTTACAGAGCCAACTTGCTTACATTGTAAGTATTTCTCATTAGAAATCTGTCTGGATCAGTGACCATCATGTCCCTATAATTCAGAAGACTATTTTGACTCATAAGATACCATTGCATACTCCCTGCAAAACATGATAGAGTTCTTCACTAAATCTTCTTCCTCCTATTTTTCACCTTCCTACCCCTCTCCTCAGGACTCTGCATCCCAGAACTTTTCCCTCTTCAAAATTCACAACTGTCAAAAGGGCCATGTCACAAAGATTGTAGCAGACCACCATAATGTGCAAGACCCTTGACAGGGGTTACTTTGGGGTGCCAACCAAATGGTCAAGATATTAGAACCGCTTCTTTAAAACAGCAATAGTCTGCTCAATGGCAGACTTAGAAACCAAATGACATTAGTTGTAATATCTCTCTGCCTGTTCTAGGATGATGCAAAGATGTCAAGAATCATTTGTTATTGCATGTCCAATTATAGTATATCATAACTCATAACAGACATCCACAGATGTTCAATGCTACTATGAATAAATATTACATCTGTGATTGAGGATCGTGGCGTCATGACAATTGCCAGGAGAGCACGCACACTCTTGCATATTGTGCTAAAGTGTTATTCAGACTAGAGGAAAGTATAAGGGAATGGAGGTCCTTCCAATTGATAAATTTCCCTGGCTACTCACTCATGATAATTGCATGCATACAATCAACAATCCCCGAATATCTGAATTAAACCAGCAATAGAGGTAAATCCAACTCCATTCTGAGCCTATGTTGCGTTATCCATTCAGGATTCTATGTATTCTCCTATCATCTAAAACAGGGTATTCACAATTATTCAATGATGTGTTACCACTTGAGAAGTATCACTAAAATCTGCTGCTGATCATTGGAATCATCAAGAGTCAAAGAAGTCAGAAAAATACCAGAAGTGCAAACCAACTTAGAATTTCAAACATGTCGAAGTAATGAAGTGTGTGATTGGGGTCATAGTGATGCAAAGCAGTTCACAGCAGTGTATAGCCTAGAGTGAAGCACATCAGTTACACTGTGACGCAAGTCAGGATCACAATGAAGTTGGGCAAGATATTGAAGTTGATTGGAATTACTGAGAAGCAGTCCAGATCCAAAGCAACCAGAAATGTGTTAGAAGAAATTTGAACCAGGTCAGGTTCTCCGTGAATCAGACTCAGAACAGTGGGAAGCAGATTAAGGTAACTGTAGATCCTTTTGGGAGCAGTGTGAAGTGTGTATAAGCCCCATGAAGCAAGTCAGGAAGAGTATAACGCAGATTAGGATTGTGACAATATGAAGCAGATCAGACATATTGTGAGTCAGAAACATATGCAACAGGTTGGAGCAACGTAAGAGATATAAAAAAAGATGCTGGAATCCAATGCAGACAAGCAGGAAGCTGGAAGAACACAGCAAACGGGCGACGTCAGGACGTGGAGAAGTCAACATTTTGGGTGTAACGCTTCTTCAGGACTGGGGGGGGTTGGATGTAAGGGGAGCTGCATGTAAAGGAGGGGACGAGGTCGGGGTTAGGGAGGATTTTGGGTGGGGAGGGGGCAGGGTGGTGACCTAGGGATAGGTGAACTCAGGTAGAGGGTGTCACCTGGTTGGTCGATGGGAGGAATGAATCCAGTTGGTAGATGGAAGGAAGGGTTGACCAGAGGAATGGAAGGGAGGGAGAAAAGCTAGAAAGGGAGTCGAAGGATGGGAAGGAAGGTTATTTGAAATTGGAGAACTCAATGTTAGGTCCTCTGTGCTATAGCTGCCCAGGTGGAAGATGAGGTGTTGTTCCTCTAATTTGCAGTCTGATTCACTGTGAAAATGGAGGAGGCCAAGAATGGTCATGTCTGAAAAGGAGTGGTAAGGGGATTAGAATGTGTGGTGACTGAGAGGTCAGGTTGGCCTCTGTGGGCCCAGCTGAGATGTTCGGCGAAACGTGCGTGAAGTTTATATTTGGTCGCACCAATGGAACAAGTGAAGCTGGTCAGCAACTGTATTAGCTAGGGCAAGATCATGGCAATGCAATTTGCATATGGTGGGGATCAGCAGGAGAACAAATATACGAGGAAATTCCTGAAAGGTGCAAAGTTATACAGTAACTATAATGGGAGATTTTAACTATTCTAATTTATACCAGGATAGTGTAAAGGGCAGAGAGGAGAAAGACTTTATAGAGTGTATTCAGGAGAACGTCCTCCATCAGTATGATCCAAAAAGGAGGGAGATATTGCTGGATCTGTTTCAGAAGAATGGTGTGGGTCAAATGAAACAATTGCAAGTAAGGAGCACTTAAAGGACAATAATAATTGTACCATAAGATTAGGTCAGCTACAGGAAAGGGTATGGAGAAATCCAAAGTTAAAAAAAAGTGACAGAAAGTGCTAGAAAAACTCATGTGGTCAGCAGCATTTGTAAAGAAAGAAACATTATTAACATTTTGAGTCTGATATGACTCTTGTTCAGAAATCTTCAGGTTCCAAAGAAGAACCATGTCAGGCTCAAAATATTAGCTTTGTTTCTCTCTCCACACTTACTGCATACTTGCTATTTTTATTTCCAGCACTTTCTGTTTTAATTTCAGCACTTTCTGTTTTAATTTCAGGTCTCCATCATCAATAGAAATTGTTCTTATTATATGAGTAATAAGTAACTGGGAGAGGCCCAACTTCCATGGGGTGGAAACAGATCTGGCCCAGATAAATTGGAATCAAAGTACAGTAGGCAAAACTGTAACAGAACAACAGAGGGATAGTTCAGTTAGTCACATTTCTACTGGAGGAAAAGTAGTGCAAACAAATCCAGTGCTCACTTGACAATAAAAGATATGGAAGATAAAATGAAGCAGGGAATATATAGAAATGATGGTCATCTGCTTCATTATCAATTTCCCACCCAATCAGGATTTAAATCAAACTTGCTTATTAGGATCTACCATAGGCAGTTGGGAAGTAATATATTTAAAAGAGTTTCTTGCCTGAAACTCATAAGCAACTTAAATCCAAGTAGATTTATTTCCTAAAAATTACAGCAGATTAAAATGTAGAACATTAAATGAGGAATAGGTTATTTAGTTCCATGGATCCACTCCACCATTAGACAATGTTTGAGCTAGCATTTCAATTCCATTCTCTTGCATTTGTTTCATCTCCTGTTACGCTATCAGTGCCACAGATCGAAAGCCCAATTGTCTTCTCAACTACAGCCTTGGAGGAGGTCATTCCTAATTTCTACTACACTAAAATGCCTAATTTCCACCACAGAAAGGAATGCATATTACATTCCTGAAAGCTAGTTGGTGAAGATAGAAACAAGAGCCACTGTTTACTTCAAATTGATCTATTCCTCAAATTAGGGGAGAAAGTGAGGTCTGCAGACGCTGGAGATCAAAGTTGAAACTTTATTGCTGGAACAGCACAGCAGGTCAGGCAGCATCCAGATGCTGGATGCTGCCTGACCTGCTGTGCTGTTCCAGCAATAAAGTTTCAACCTATTCCTCAAATTAAACAGTTTTACTATTTGTGTTAAGATCTTTCAATTTTATATATATATAATATAGCTTTTCTTTTCTGTTGAGTAATCAACTTCTGCTCTAATGTGAAAGAACATCTTCAGCTTGTATGAATATGTTTCAACAACTAATCATCACATTAACCAAATGCAGAAATTAAACAGACTTGCTGTCAAGATAAGTTCCGTTTGGATTTGAATTGTCCAGCAACCCAGTCAGCTGGAATTGAAGCACTCTATTGGACATTTAGATTTTCTGCGTGATTTCTCTGAATATATGTGCATCAGAACTTGTGTGGGTTCCCCATACACATCTCCAATACATGCATAATCACCAATAATCTGGATGCTGGAAGATTTGGGTCATTGAGAACTTCTTATGAGCATCCAACTGATTTTTCATGATTCATACTTAAATTAATTATAGAATATAATCATAAAATAGTTCATACTTTTTATTGTAGCCATTTGAAGTAACCTTAAAATTTTACAATAGCAAATATTGATAGTATAAGGTAGACTTCATGACAGACAAAAATACTATTTTCAAATTATTTGCATTATGACATTTTAACACATTTTACAGATTTTATGTTTATTAAAAATGATTGATAAAAATATTCTAACCTTTTTACTGAAGCTGACACTAATGAGGTTTGTGGTTGGATTACGAGTTATAAGTGGTTGTTTTAAGTTGAATTGGCAGTCTTCATCTACTTTCCTAATCCAGTCTGTGTACACTTGCTCTGAGAACTTCTCAAGTAGTGATTTCATCTCTGTGTATTTATTTAAAATGTGTTTTGCCTCATCATTTGATGTATAACTGTTCAAAAAATAAAATTAATGTAAAATGTGAATTCAGGAACACTAAAGATGATCTTAGAAATTATCATCTGATTGTGAATGCATGAAGAAGTTTCTACATTTTGGTAAAATCTAAAGCAAAGCCTAAAATGTCTCCCACAAAAAAATCAAGCAGTGACATCCAGTGGAGAGAAATTAATGTTTTAAAGAAATATATACAATAAAAGTACACAACACATAAGAAGGGTTATTTGGTCAAAGTTGCATATGGCAGGTAAAGACATCCACTTCTATATATTTCTTCAGAGTATCATTTCATTCTTCTTTGAAAGATTTATCAAAGTCCCTGCTGAAAATATAGGAGGTAGTGACAAGGTGGTAATGTCATTGGAATAGTAATCCAGAGGTCTGAAGAAATAATTCAAATCCTACAACAGCAGCTGAAAAATTAATTTCAATTAATAGATCTGGAATGTAATGGTGTCATTAAAGCCCACTGATTCATAAATATCTTTTAGGGAACCCGCAATGATGGACTGGTCTACATATGATTCTCAAATGATCTGTGAAATAGCCTGGCAAACTATTCAGTTCAAACAACAGGGAGGGTGCTAAATGCTGGTCTTGCCAGCAACACTCATATCCCATGTAAAAGTGACAAAAATATATTGTTATCAAATCTTCTTCCATCCTAATGTCTGGTAGTGCATTTCAGATCACAACAACTCATCGTGTAAAAAAGCTTATTTCATTTCATCACAAATTCTTTTGCCAATCATCTTAAACCTTGCCCTCTGCTTTGACGCTTCTGCCACCAGAAAACATTTCTTCTGATTTATGCCATCAAAACCCTTTATACTTTTGAACATTGCCTAATTTTCTGTACTCAGAAAAAGGAGAACTATCCCCAACTTCTGCAATCTGTTCACATAATTGAGTTCTCTCTTTCATGTTACATTTTATTTCCTTTGCACCTTCTCTAAGACTATGACATTATTTCAAAAGTAAGGTGGCCAAGAATTTAACATAATGTATAGATGAGACTTACACATATAAGTTAAAAGTTAAAAATCACACAACACCAGGTTATTGTCCAACAGGTTTAATTGGAAGCACACTAGCTTTCGGAGCGACGCTCCTTCATCAGGTGATTGTGGAGGGCTTGATCGTAACACAGAATTTATAGCAAAAATTTGCTGTGATGTAACTGAAATTATACATTGAAGAATTGATTGTCTGATTGATTGATTGTCTCCGAATCATATAAGTTTAATGTGGCTTCCTTGTTTTTGCAATATATACTGCTATTAATAAAGCCAAGGTTCTATATGTTTCCTTTCTAAGACACTACTCGTTACCTTCATGAATTTGTGGACATACATCACCTTAACTTTATACCGAAAGTTTTAACATCATAGCACCCCTAAACAGGCTTGGCAACACCATTACCAATATCACTATTGCAAGTGCCATATTGTCTCCAAAAAGGGACCCAATACATGTGGAATACTTTTAGTCATGTCACCTAGGAACAGAATTTTAGTAAGAATATGAATGTACATTAGTCACATCTGTCAGAGATATGCAGAGTGTGATGTATGTCAGCATGAAATGCTTATTTGAAGACAATACTGCCATTTCAGAGAACAAATGTTCATCTGACACCATCTTGTAACATTCCACAGCAAATATGCATTCAGCAGCAAGAAGGACACTCAAAATGTGATATTTAAAGAAACCAACAATGAATTATAAGTTGTTTGTTTTTCATTGAATCTTCCTGAGATTGAAATATATTTGGAATTGCTGGAATTGGTTAAAGTTTATTAAGCTTATAAAGAATGATGTAACATGTGCTGAAAGAAGTTGTCATAATTTTAAGAAGATTGAATTTAGTTAACTGGTCCCAGACATTGACAAAATGTTTACATTTCCCCTGAATAACAGTATAAAAGAGAAAATAAGCAAAGGAGAAACAGAGCAAGCCAAGCCACTGAAAGATAGAAAAAAGAGTTGAGGGATTTCAACAGGATGTTATGTCTCAAGAGGGTGTCACTTGAAATAAATTATTCGAGCTGAACCTTAGCAAAGAAATGTTTTCATAATAACATCCTTACTGAGAGTAGTAGTTTGCACAACTCTCGACTCAAGAGAGGGCAAAGATAGTATTGCCAGTGAACACAAAGATGACCATAGTGTTAAGCATTACTGGGCTCGTGTGCTGGATATCAAGCTCTGCTATTTCCAAGTCATCACTCAAGTTAAAGACTTTATAAAAGTATGCAAAATTTCATCATTTATATTCATATTCATACCAAGGTTGAGAGAAAGCACAGATCATGTTTCTGTATTTAACGAGAATTACTATTTGTTACAAATAAAAACATAATATAAACAACAAATGTTGGAGATCATAGCTCTGATTAAGAGTCATCTAGACTTGAAACGTTAGCTTGCTCTCTCTCCATGGATGCTGTCTGACTCTGTGAACTCCAGCATTTGTTTGTCTCAGTATAGATTTCAGAATGTGCAGTAATTTGCTTCTAAATAGATAAATACATACAGATAAGCATTTATGAACGGTTAACATCTAATTCCACTTTAACACACATATTCAGACAAACACAAAAAATATGGGCAGAGGGAAAGACTGTGAAAGCAGTTTAATAGTCCCTGTCCATAGTGTTAGCTGAGACGATCATATTTGCTTGTCAGACCCTGCTGTTCCATTTCAGTTGATATTCAAAAATAAAAATTTGGAAGAAAAGTAAATAAAAAGTATGTATAATGAACATGTATCAATCTGACCTTTCACCAGACTGCAGTAAGTTCCCAGTTCACTATGTACTTCTGTTTTATTCCTTCAAGGGATATGGGTAATATTGGCAAAGCTAGCATCATAATGGGCAAATAGGCAGACAGAACATTACTTGAATGGTAATAAACTGGGGGAAGGGGAGACACAACAAGGCCTGGGTGCCCTTGTACACCAGTTGCTGAAAGTAAGCATGCAGGTGTAGCACGTGACAAAGAAGACAAATGGAATTTTGGTCTTCATACCTAGAAGATTTGAGCTCAGCAGCAGGGATTTCATGCTGCAACTTTACAAGGCATTGTAAAAATCACATCTGGACCATTGTGTGAAGTTTTGATCTCCTTTTCTGAAGAAGGATGTTCTAGTTATTGAGGTTATTGGGTGCAGAGAAGGTTTACCAGACTCTTTCCTGGGATGTCAGAACTGAGATGGGGGAGAGACTGGAGTATATACACTAGAAATTTAGAAGAATGGTGGGGTGGGGTGGTGGTGGATGTGGTGGAGAGTGGGTGGGGTGGGGGGGAATAGTGAAATCTCAAGAAAATAACGACAGATTAATGCAGGGGATGCGTCCATGGTCAGGAGCACCCGAATTCAGGGTGGGACAGTATATGACCAGACCTGGCATGGTTACTTCATCTTCGATTCGATTACATTACAGTGTGGAAACAGGCCCTTCGGCCCAACAAGTCTACACCGACCCGCTGAAGCGCAACCCACCCATACCCCTACATTTACCCCTTACCAAACACTACGGGCAATTTAGCATGGCCAATTCACCTGACCTGCACATTTTTGGACTGTGTGAGGAAACCGGAGCACCCGGAGGAAACCCACGCAGACACGGGGAGAATGTGCAAACTCCACACAGTCAGTCATCTGAGGCAGGAACTGAACCCGGGTCTCTGGCGCTGTGAGGCAGCAGTGCTAACTACTGTGCCACCGTGCTGCCATCATATGACAGGCTGGAGAGCAAGTGGGCAAGTGCAGACTTGGATGAATCGGTTGGATGAGACCTGAAGGTGAGCTGCTGGGATGGATTGAGGATTGGCTGTCTAACAGAAGGCAGAGAGTTGGGATAAAAGGTTCTTTTTTCAGAATGGCAGCCGGTGACGAGCGGTGTCCCGCAGGGTTCGGTGCTGGGGCCACAGCTGTTCGCATTATATATTAACGATTTGGAGAGGGAACCGGGGGCATTCTAGCGAAGTTTGCCGACGATACGAAGTTAGGTGGACAGGCAGGTAGTACTGAGGAAGTGGGGAGGCTGCAGAAGGATCTTGACAGGTTGGGAGAGTGGTCCAGGAAATGGCTGATGGAATTTAACGTGAGCAAGTGCGAGGTCTTGCACTTTGGCAAAAAGAATAAAAGCATAGACTACTTTCTAAATGGTGAGAAAATTAATAAAACCAAAGCACAAAGGGATCTGGGAGTGCTAGTCCAGGATTCTCTAAAGGTAAACATGCAGGTTGAGTCCGTGATTAAGAAAGCGAATGCAATGTTGTCTCTTATCTCAAGAGGGTTGGAATATAAAAGCAGAGATGTACTACTAAGACTTTATAAAGCTCTGGTTAGGCCCCATTTGGAGTACTGTGTCCAGTTTTGGTCCCCACACCTCAGGAAGGACATACTGGCACTGGAACGTGTCCAGCGGAGATTCACACGGATGATCCCTGGAATGACAGGTCTAACATATGAGGAACGGCTGAGGATACTGGGATTGTATTCATTGGAGTTTAGAAGATTAAGGGGAGACTTAATAGAGACGTACAAAATAATACATGGCTTGGAAAAGGTGGATGCTAGGAAATTGTTTCAGTTAAACGAGGAGACTAGGACCCGTGGACACAGCCTTAGAATTAGAGGGGGTCATTTCAGAACAGAAATGAGGAGGCATTTCTTCAGCCAGAGAGTGGTGGGCCTGTGGAATTCATTGCCACGGAGTGCAGTGGAAGCCGGGACGCTAAATGTCTTCAAGGCCGAGATTGATAGATTCTTGTTGTCTCGAGGAATTAAGGGCTACGGGGAGAACGCTGGTAAGTGGAGCTGAAATGCGCATCAGCCATGATTGAATGGCGGAGTGGACTTGATGGGCCGAATGGCCTTACTTCCACTCCTATGTCTTATGTCTTATGTCTTATGAAGAGGTGCAGAGCCTATTACATTCAAGGGAAGGGTTGTCAGGAAGGGAATCGGGATTTTCAGGGCCTTGCTGACAAGAGACAGAGTCATGAAACCACAGAGACAGGAATATTGACAGTTACTTTCCATCATTTCCATTAATTTGGAAATTGAAAATATGCAATGCCTCTCAGTATTGCCCCAAGTTCCACAGCTGGGGTGAAGGAAGACTATTTGTCAGTGAAGCCAATTGTCTTTGGAGGATTGGCCCTGGGGATGTTTGTGCCTGAATGGCCAGATATACTGAGGGTATCCTTGCCAGAGGAAACTGACAATCTGCTGTTTGAATTCTGAAGTGTCATAGAGGGACAAGCAGGTTGGAGACAGAGGGCCTGCCACCTTTGCAGTGTCATGACAGAATACTTCTGACGAGCATTTTTGTGGTTGCTCCTCCAGCTGTCTACCTCCTGACACCACCTCACTTGTGAAGAAAGGGCACTTAAAGTGATATCCCCATCTCTCTGTTGTCATGCCTCTGATGAGGAGGACCAATGACTGGGATGATGGGTGTAAGCATGTACACATATCCAGTGAACCCAAGAGTGTTGTACCCAGCTCCTCATTGCATCAGCTAACCATCTATGGAGGCAGTCAGTTGATTGCATGCTTGAGGCACTAGGTCCCACAGCACTGATATAGCCTCTGGGTTATGAGAGTCATATCTCATCTGTCTACTCCTACTTTTCCCCGCATGCATTTCGATCAAATTGCTGATTTTCAATATCACAGGGTCCTCTCCTGCCTATGGCTGAACAGTTGCCTGTTTCCTGGCAATCTTTGAAATACCAGTGGCCTGGGGCATTTCTACTTCAATCAAGTGTGGAGCTGGTGCAACAAGGTGCTTACCAGCATGTGCTTCCAAAATTTCTAAAACTGATATTCCCAACAAGGTGTCAGTCTGAGCTGGTGGGGGTAAAGGAGGTAGGCTTCCTCTGAGGTCTCTGCACTTCTTATCTCAGAAGTTGAAGAGATGCCTCCTCACAGAGTGACTCATTTCTCTGCTGAAGTGTGGAAATACTGTTAGTACCTGTAAGACACAAGGGAGAAAAGGCATCACAGGCAATGAATGATACAAGGGTGGTGTTAATGTGAGGTGCAGTGGAAGGAAGAGTGGTACTTTCTCTGTTAGTTGGACACGGATGTTTCAGTATCTCTGAAGGAGAGGTTCCAGTCATCTCTTATGAGGAGAAGGACTAATGTTGGAAGGTCATTCACAGTTAGTGGTGTGGGAGGCTAGGGAGGAATGAGACTAAGTGAGGGAAGATGTTGCAGTACAACAGTGAGAGCGATAGAGCAAGAACTTTGGTGGGAGGTACAGAGATAGAGTGTGCAAGGTCACACTCCACACCTGGCAGGGTGGAGAAGATCATTGACCTTCTTGAGACAGTGCTGGCTGTCAATCAGACTGTGGATACCGGACTGACCCAGGTGGCAAGTTCAGACAGACATTTCCACTTGAAGGAGAGACGAGGACCTGAGGGCACAGCCTCAAGGTAAAGTGATGATCTTTTAGAACTGAGATGAGGAGAAATTACTTGAGCCAGAAAGTACTATGTCTGTGAAACTCATTGTGGCAGAAGGCTGTGGAAGCCAAGTCATTGAGTGCACTTAAGACAGAGATAGATAGGTTCTTGATTTAAGAACATAAGAACTAGGAGCAGGAGTAGGCCATCCAGCCCTTCAAGCCTGCTCCGCAACTCAATAAGATCATGGCTAATTTTTTCGTGGGCTCAACTCCACTTACCTCATTTTCATCATATCCCTTAATTTCTTTATTTTTCAAACAAGTATCTACCTAAGCTTTAAAAGCAATTACTGAAGTTGCATCAATTACTTCCCTGGGCAAGAAATTCCACAGATTAACAACCCTCTGGATGAAGAAGTTGCTTCTCAGTTCAGTTCTAAACCTGCTTCCTCTAATCTTGACGCCATGCCCCCTTGTCCTAGTTTCACCTACCAGTGGAAACATCCTATCTATTTCTATTTTATTGATTCCCTTCATAACTTTATATGTTTCTATAAGACCCCCCCATCATGCTTCTGAATTCCAACAAATATAATCCCAATATCATCAGCCTCTCCTCATAAGCCATCCCCCTCAACTCCGGAATCAACCTAGTGAACCTCCTCTGCACTCCCTCCAGTGCCAGTACATCCTTTCTCAAATAAGGAGACCAAATCTGCGCTCAATACTCCAGGTCTGGCCTCACCAGCACCTTGTACAGCTGTAACATCTCCTCTCTGCTTTTAAACTCAACCCGTTTAGCAATGGGGACAAAATTCCATTTGCCTTTATAATCACTTGTTGTACCTGCAGCTCAATCTTCTGCGATTCATGCACAAGAACACCCAGGTCCCTCTGCAAATCAGCATGCTGCAACTTTATACTATTCAAGTAATAATCTATTTTGCTGTTACTCCTATCAAAATGTATAACTTTACATATATTAACATTGTATTCCATCTGCCAGACCTTTGCCCGCTCACTTAAAGTCTCCTGCAAAGTTTGACACTCCTCTGCACGCTTTGCTCTGCCACCTATTTTAGTGTCATTGGCAAATTTTAACACTGTAAAAATGGTTCCCAACTCCAAATCATCTATATAAATTGTAAATAATTGTGGTCCCAACACCGATCCTTGAGGCACACCACTAGTCGCTGCTCGCCAGCCAGAATAACACTAATTTATCCCCACTCTTTGCTTCCTGTCAGTCAATTAATTCTCTATTCACGCTAAATCTATACCCCTAACTCCATGCATCCTTATCTTATCAGCGGACACATGTGTGGCACCTTGTCAAAGGCCTTTTGGAAATCTATGCACACTGCATCCACTGAGTCTCCATTGTCCACCTTGCTTGAAATGTCTTCATAGAATTCCAAAACATTTGTGAAGCATGACCTGCCCTTCTTGAACCCATTCTGCATCTGTACAATGGGACAATTTCCTTCGAGATGCCCTGTTATTTCTTCCTTGATAATAGACCAAAGATAACTGGAGAAATATATCAGCCATGATTAAATTACATAATTCTTCTCCTATACCTTACGCTCTTTGTATCCAAAAGCTCACTGCCCCATTCACTGTGTCACTGACTTATGTTAGCTTTTTTAGATTACTTACAGTGTGGAACCATGCCCTTCGGCCCAACAAGTCCACACCGATCCTCTGAAGAGCCATCCACCCGGATCCATTCCCCACATATATCCCTTCACCTAACACTACGGGCAATTCACCTAACCTGCACGTTTTTGGACAGTGGGAGGAAACCGGATCACTCGGAGGAAACCCACGCAGACACAGGGAGAATGTGCAAACTCCACACAGACAATTGCCTGAGGCGGAAATTGAACCCAGGTCTCTTGCACTGTGAGGCAGCAGTGCTAACCACCGTGCCACCGTGCCTCCCACACGCTGCTCTATGTCAAGCAACATATGAATTTTAAATGTCTTCCATTTATTCTCAAAACACTTCAATACTCTGATCCTCCTCAGCTCTACACTCTGTTCCAGTCCCACAGATCTCTAAGGTACCTGGGTACAGCTAGTTCTGGCCTCTTGACCATCCAGAATTTCAATTGAAATACATTTGGTGGTTCTGTCCACAACTGCGTAGTCCAATCTCTTGGAATTTCGTCACTGCCTCTCTATCACTACAGCTCATTCTGCTATAACACAACAGTTGTGTTCTTCTGTGACCTTGCAGTTTAGAAAATCACGCTGTAGAAGATCACTAATCGAAAATTGCTATACCCATTCTTAGAAAGTTTAGTTATGCAAAAATTGCCACAATTTGTCAATTGCATTTTAGTCAATTTGCACTGACAAAATACATGTTATAGCAGAATGAGCTGCATTTCTTCCTTTAAGACACTTCTCAAAATGTACCTGTTTGACCAAACTTTTGTCCTCTGGTGGTTAATGCCAAACTTTGCTTTATAATCCTCCTGTGATGCTCATTGCAATCAAGAACATTATATTAGTACATGCTGTTTTAAAAGTTAATTCAACCTCAAATATTTTTGATAGCAAACCTTTTCCTATGATTTCTTCCAAAGTAGAAGCTTGAGTTAATCTTGACTGTAGCTTCAAACCTGTTAGCTCATTTCTTTTATACCTCTTCACTTATAGTCAAAGTCAAACGTTTGCTTCTATCTAAAAACATATAAAATCTACCACAGCATTGTAAACACTTACGAATAATCAATGGAATTGAAACACTTCATTGATACTTCCATTCTTTCATTAACTTCCTGTGCCCACTTCAGTTCACCAGCCACATATGGCATATTTCTGTTGATGGTAGGAACACCATTCTTCTCTGCCATTGCAGTTAAGTGTGCATCAAATACTGACTTGATGTTATCTAAATCACTGTTAATCATGTCAACCAAGATTGGATATTTTTGAGATACTTCTTCTTTTATCAATGGCCGCTTAATGAAAAACGCAAACATATTCAACATCTGAAACAAGAGAAGCATAATAATATATATAATAATTATTCATTAAACTACACATGCAATTGAAGGTCAGTAACTATAAAAACTCACCCTATTAACAAGTCCCTTTTTACATAACAATATCCACCAGATGCTCTACTTGCATCCATTTGTTATTGTAATCAACCATTCATCTTATTCACCTGCAGCCACAACCATTATGAAGCCTTTTAGCCTATTTCCTATTCTCAAACCTTTAAAAGTTTACCTCAACCAAACATCTGCTTAAATCCCATTTCTGTCACTTATTACGACAGAAGGTAAACCCCCTCTGTAAATTTTAAACCGGCAACACAGAAGATTTATCTCATGTGGTAATCTGTGAAAATGTGAGAGGCCAAGAGCTATTTAAAGTAAAAATTAATAACTTAATGTCTTAAAGTATAACAGAGAATAATTTAACTAACAACTATTTACAACTCCTTCCTCCAATCTATCTTTTACTTTTCCCTTCTATAATACTAGTCTGATAAAACCCCCAATTAAGATTTACTAAAAATTCAAATTTCAAAACCAAGCAGCTGTCTAATCTTCCATTTGTATCTTCCTTTGTAAATTTGCTCTCCAGGTTGATGTGGATATTTTTCTCTGTGCAAACTCCTTTTCTAAACAGGTACCTCTCAGAGAGTTCTCACTAGCAGCCTACATCTGTTGGTCTTTTGGCAGTTGTCCCTCAACTATTTATGTTTTCCCAGTCTTATACCCCAAAGTATCGGATTGTCTCATTGGTTTTTAATATTGTCATTATCCTAAATTCAAACTTGATTGGAGTTGGGTAGTTTTTGGTGTATAATTTAAACTGATTGGCCTAATTCAAATTTGTTTTTGTCTCCAGGCAACCAGCTACACCAACTGCTGAACCAAACGGTTAGACAGTATTTTGTTCAGAACACTTCATGTTGTCAGGTAGCTCTGCTTGCTTTTAACTTTCTTAAAGGTACAGTACACTTTCACACTGAGGTACAGAGATCCTCAGATTAAACAACAACAAGGCATTCATCTCTAATGAGAACAAAGTCCTCTGGGACCATGACAACTTTACCTATATAGTTTTAGCAGAACTTCCCTCTTTTTATATTCAATTCTTTATGAAATAAAGGCCAAGTTTCCATTTGCTATTTGTATAATCCACTGCACTTGAATGCAGATGTGTTGTAATTCCTACACGAGGGTCCTCAATTCCCTCTGTGCCGTAGCTTTCCACAGTCTTCACTTAAATAATATTCAGCTCCTCTACTTTTCCTGTCAGAAGTGTATAACACATTATATTCCATCTGCCAAATTTTCACCTGTTTGTTTAGCCTGTTTATATCCTTCTGCAGACTCTTTGTGTCACCCTCAACACTTGTCTTCCCACCTATTATTGTGTTATCTGCAAACTTGTTGACATTCACTCTCCTCATTCAAATCATTAGTATCTGCTGTAACTAACTGAGATCTTTGTGCCCACTAGTGTCACAGGTTGCACCCTGAAAATACCCCTCATATTACGTCGCCTAATGTGTGGTACCTTATCAAATGCTTTCTGAGAATCCAATTATTTAAATCCACTGTTTCTCCTTTATCTATCCTATATGTTACATCCTCAAAGAATTCTAATAGCTTTGTCAGGCATGATTTCTCCTTCACGGAGCCATGCCAATTCTGCTTGACCACATCATGTATTTCTAAATGCTCTGCTATAACACCCTGCATAACGGATTCTAACATTTTCCCAATAACAGATATTAAGCTAAATATCTATTTTCTTTTCAAGATAAAGGTATTACCTTTGAAATTTTCCAATCCTCTGTAATTTTTCCAAGATCTAAGGATACTTCGAAGATAACTACCAATACATACATTATCTCTACACCTACTTCTTATAATATCTTAGGTGCATCACATCAGGTCCAACGGACCTATTAGTCTTTAGCCCCATTATTTACCCGAGCAGTTTTTTCTCTGTACAGTTATTGTATTTAATTCCTATCCTTTTGCCCATTGACCATTCAGAAATTTTGGACCGTGATTAGTGTTCTGTGCTGTGGTGACTGATGCAAAATATGTTCTTTAAGAGACTGATGTTTAATGTGGCCCCTCTCTTCCTTCTTATATATTCAATTAAAGTTTCTGGATTTGTTTTAATATTACTCATAAGTTTACCCTCTTTTAGTTTTCACTTGTCCCAGTTGTCTGACTCATCAATAATTTTGCCAAATTGCATGGTTTTTTGCATGATAGACTACAATGTCTATCGTGACCTTTCAAATGACCTCTTTCAAATAAACTCTCAACACTTGTCCAAATATCCACAAAACCTGAAATAGATTAATTTTCTCAAAATACTTCAAAACCTATTTGCAAAATTTGAAACACCTTCAAAACATTTGGCTTTTTCAGTAATGTGCTCCACCATCATTAAGGACAGTTATATTTGTGGATCCTTCTCAGCTGTTTAATTGCCCACTACCAATCACAACTGGATGCAGCAGAGTTGTGGAGCTACAGTTTTTAAATCAAATCAGTTAGCTGTGCAGTTGCTTAGCTCGATCAACTATATGCTGCTTCTGCTGTTTGGCATACAAGTAGTCCTGTGTTGTAACTTCATCTGGTTGACACCTCATTGTTAGGTATTTCTGATGGTGTTCATCTCATGATTTCACTGATTCCTCATTGGCCAATGCACATTGTGAAATGAAAAACAAAATTATTTGCAAAAAGAACCCTACAGTTGTCATTTATGAGCAGTATCAAAAAAAATCATAATCTAGAATTACCTTCACAGCAGGTAAAATGCTTGCACAGTCACTAAATCCTTGACAAATTATCATTGCCAATCTGCGGTCAAAATCATCAATTTTTCTCTGAAATACTGCATAGTCTTCTTCAAATTTCTGTATAAAAATACATCCATACAGAATAATAAGCAATTAGGTTATATAAATATGCTCTAATAAAATTGAATAAACATGAATTAACACCAAAGGCTATTCTGTAACCAAACATTCCCCCCATACAGAGAATATAACTCAAAAGATCATCAGGAAATCAAACCCTTTCTAGCTAAAGAGTTTGCATGTGATTTTCCTAACAGTTCATTTCATAATGCTAGCATGAGCAATTACAACTTACAGTTTGGTTTTAATTGTTGGTAGTGTCACTGGCAATACCAACATTTTATGCACAACCACAGCTGTTTTGAGAAGATAGTACTGTTCCTTTTTTTTAATACCTTACAATTTATCTGGTATTAGTACAGCCACATTAAACTTCAGGAAAAATGTTCAAAGGTTTTGACCAAACATTGAAGGAATGGTGATACAGATCCAAGTCAGGATATTGTGTGACCTGAAAGGGAGCTTGAAAATACTACTGCTCCCATTGCTTCTGCTGATTTTATTCTTCTAGATGTTATGGGTCAAGAACTTGTGTTATGAAGTTGACGGCATGTATTATATCTTTAAGAGAGTGAGAATGCTGCTCTGAACTGAGAGCTTACAAGCACTTGTGTATATGACTAGATGGCAGTCGCAGAGTGTACTGGAAAATTTAAAATATGTAACATTTGACTGTGAGATGATACCTGAGTTTTGGTTGCTGTTTTGACAACAATTAAAATTTAACAAGTTTAACTATGCCCCAGAATACTCAAGCCCAATTGAGTTTGAGTTCATTGTATTGCCAACATCAAATCAATGAGATGATCCGATGTTGGGGGGTATAAAAATGCAGACATATTGATAATTCGTTAGAGGGCAACTGCCATAGAGAGAGAAAGAGAGCTAGTTGCCCACCTAACATCTTGCTCTCCAAGAAATTAGGAAACATTCTCTATCAAAGGTACCTTTACATGTGAGACACATTCGGAGTAAAAAGAAAGAAGATGACCCAGGGAAAATCAGTAGCTAGAAGAGTGAAGATACCGAAGGAGACATCAATTGTATGGTTTTGAAATTAAGTTGATGTAATTTCAGTAAGTGTCTTATTGGAACAACATATTGTTATAGAATTAGAGGCAGATAGTAAGCAAGTAAGAGAAAGGTGGGCTTAGAGTTGTGAATAGTTGTTGTTTAATTTTCACAGTTAAAAAAAAGTTGATATTATTTTCTTTAAGTAATGGAATTTGGGAGATCCCTATCGCTCATATCTTAACAGATTACAAAGTGAGGTAAGCTTTTCTGGGTGTTTGGTTTAACTAACAGATAGGTTCACATCCGTGTCGTAACAATAGGATAGTGCTTCCAAAGGATACTTGTCAAACTGCTGCATCTTGTCAATTACACACCCTTCTATGTCAATGGTGAAGGAAGAAATTTTAGGTAGGCTACTGATCAAGAAGCTGCTTTATCTTGGACAGTGTTGAGATTCTTAAGTTTTGTTAGCACTGCACCTATCTGGAGAAAAAGACATTTCATCACACTTATTATTTGTGCCTTGGTAGACACGTTTCAAGGACTCAAGAGTGGACTTACTTATTGCAGAATTTCCAGGCTCTGCCCTGCTCTTGTTGCTGTAGTATTTATATGGCTGATCCAGTTCAGTTTCTAGTGAATGGTAACTCTCAGCATGTTGGTGGTTGGTAATTCAGCAATAGCAAGATCATTGAATGTTAAAGCAGATTGCTAAATAGTCAGCTGTCAATTTTGTGATGTCAACATTGTTTATCACTTAATAATCTAAGCCTGGTTAGTTTCTAATTAGCAGAGGATAAAACTGGCCTTCCTGGAAAGAGAGAAATCGGGTTCTCACCAGTTCTTCAGCCAGCTGCCAAGACCCCTATCACAAAGAACAAACAACAGTACAGCACAGGACCAAGCCCTACAGCTTACCAAGACTGTGCTGACATATAACAGCTTTCTAACCTAAAAACATTTTTTACCTCTATATGGTCTATATCCCTCTATTCCCTGCGTATCCATATTTCTGCCAAGATGCCTCTAAAATATTGCTATTATATCTGCCTCCATCATTTCCGCTGGTACTTACCATCCTCTGTATAAAAATATCTGCCTCATATCTCCTTTAAAAGTAGCTTTTTATCATAAACCTATGTCCCTATTAATTGACATTTCTATCCTGGGTTAAAAAAAACCTCCTATTATCCATTCTATCCATGCCTCTCATAATTTTGTAACTTCCAACAGGTCGTCCTTCAACATTCAAGTTACAGCAAACCAGGTTTGTCCAATCTCTCCTCATTGATAATGCCGTCCAAACCAGGCAACTTCTTAGTAAACTGTATCCATACCCACTCCAAAGCCTTCACATCCTTCTGGTAGCGTGGTGACCACACAATACACAATGAATACACATAACATTCTAAATGTAGCCTAACTAAAGTTACCTCCACTAGATCTTCCTTATTATATCCTAACCCTATTTGATTGATGAAGACGGAGTGGTTACATGATCCATATGGCATTCAACAGGTTCCACATGGTAGACTGGTTATCAAGGTTAGATCGCATGGAATACAGGGAGAACTGCCATTGGGCTACAGAACTGGCTGAAAGGTAGAACAAAGGATGGTGGAGGAGGGTTGCTTTTCAGACTGGAAGCCTGTGACCAGTGGCACGCCACAATGATCGGAGCTGGTTCTACTGGTTTTTGTCATTTATATAAATGATTTGAATATGGACACAGGAGGAACAGTTAGTAAATTTACAGATGACACCAAATTGGTGGTTTAGTGGACAACCAAGTAGGTTATCTTGGTAAAAAGGGACCTCAATTTGATGGGCCAGTGAGCCGAGGAGTGGAAGAGTTTAACTTAGATAAATATGATATGCTGCATTTTTGAAAGGCAAATCAGGACTGGACTTATACAATTAATGGGAAGATCCTGGGGAATGTTGCTGAATAGAGAGACCTTAGAATGCAGGTTCATAGTTCCTTGAAAGTAGAGTCACAGGTATCATACAGGATTTGGTATGCTTGCCTTTATTGGTCAGTGCATTGAGTATAGGAGTTGGGAGGTCATGTTGCAGCTGTACAAGACATTGGTTGGGCCACTTTTGGAATACTGTGTTCAATTCTGTCTCCCTACTATAGGGAGGATGTTGTGAAGCTTGAAAGGGTTCAGAAAAAATACACAAGAATGTTGCCAGGGTTGGACGATTTGAGAATACAGAGAGGCTGAATAAGCTGGGGCTATTTTCCTGGTAGCAAATGAGGTTGATGGCTGACCTTATAGTAGTTTATAAAATCATAAGGGACATCAAAAGGGTGAATAGAAAAGATCTTTTCCTCAGGGTAGTGGAGTCCAAAACTAGAGGGCATAGGTTTAAGGTGAGAGGAGAAAGATTTAAAAGAGACCTAAGGGACAATCTTTTCATGCAATGGGTGGTGTGTGTATGGAATGAGCTACCAGAGGAAATGGTAGAAGCTGGTACAATTACAACATTTTAAAACCATCTCGATGGGTATATGAATAGGAAGTATTCAGAGGGATATGGGCCAAATTCTGGCAAATTGGACTAGATTAATTTAGGATATGTGGTCAACATGGACGAATTGGACCAAAGGGTCTATTTCCATGGTACAGTTCTATGATTCTGTGAATCGATGAGTACTGCTCCACCAGCACTCAATAAGCTCGAACAAAATTCACTTGACTGGGAACCCAACTGCCACCTTAAACATATAGTCCTACTGAAACACCATTGCAATACAGCAATTTTTTAAATGCTTCTTTGAGGGCAACTTTCAAACTGGGACCTCAACCACCTAGAAGAACAAGGATGGCAGACATAAAGAATCAACACTCCCTGCCAGCTCCCATCCACCATTCTAAAGTGGAATAATATCATAATTCTTTCCACTGCCACTCACACAGAATCGTGAATTCTATTCCCAATAATCCTGTGAGTATAAATGCAATGCAGTGATACAAGAAGACAGCTTACCATCATTGTCTCAAGGAAATGTAGGGATGGGAAAAATAGTACAGTATTGGCTTTGCAAATAATGCACACAATCCCTGAGGAAATTTTAAAAGATGATAAACAGCAGAAGTGTGGACCCTTGCCTAAGCACTATAAATACTGGAGGAAACACCACAGAAGCGCTTCACAGTAGGCTCCCAAGCACTGAGGATGTCACCTAGACAGGGGACGAAACGTTTGCAACAAAAATTTCCAGCTCGGCGAACAGAACCACAACATAGTGTCATACACTGTTTCATGACCTCATCAAAGCAAGAAAGATGTTTTGTGACATTCAAGTGGAAGCCTGCTTATACTGTTAATTTCACAATACTTCCCCTGCACAGTACTCCTTCAATTAAAGAATCTTGAAGAATCATCTATTTGTTCTTTTGTTTTGAAGAACCTTTTCATATCTCCAATTACTTAACCTACCACCACAATCACTCTCTCTTATTTGTATCTAATACCAATGCCTCATAATTTCCAAAAACATCAAGTTACATTGCAAATATGTTATCTTCCCACCTTTTACCTGATGAATGCAGTTTAAAGAATACTGAAAAACCTCAACACTATCCTAGCGAGTTTTGAGAAGATTTGTAGCTCAGGTTGAGGTTTTGGATGTAGGTTTGCTCGCTGAACTGGAAGGTTCATTTCCAGACGTTTCGTTACCCTACTAGGTAACATCTTCAGTGGGCCGCAGGCAAAGCAATGCTGAAAATTCCTGCTTTCTATTGAAATGTTTGGGTTTCTTTGGGTTGGTGATGTCATTTCCTGCGGTGATGTTATTTCCTGTGGTGAAACCTTTCCTTAGAGGAAAAAAGATTACAGAACACCAGGGAGAGGCAGAAAACAAGAAATGGTCATGACTCAATATGACCCTTATCATTGAAAGATGACATGTGAGGACTTAAAAGCCTTTCACCTCAATAGCTCTCATTCATGCCATTTCTCTTCCAAAATTCCACAAAATGTTTGCCAAATGGTTCCCACCTCAATGCTGTGCTGAAAATGGGAGTGTCTATAAGCACTGAATTGTTGAGAATCAGAATGTGACAATTAATCTGCTAACTTGCAAATTAAGCACAGTGGATCTGGACAGTGTCTTAAAAAACAAGCGTGCACACAAGTGATGGTTCCACCTCCCATAACAAAGTCTCTCAATCTGGCTTTCACATTGCACCACCAGTATGTGACTGAAGTGTAATCCATTATGGCAGAAATGATAGCAAGCACAAAGCTTTTGACTGATTCAGCTTGAGACAGATCTGACCTCGAAAATTTGTTAAATAAGCTAGCACACTAATCTCTTTTTAAGATCTAGTCACAGAGTCATGGAGATGTACAGCATAGAAAAAGACCCTTCAGTCCAACTCGTTCATGCTGACCAGATACGCTAAATAAATCAAGTTTGTATTTAGTATCTAACCACAACCTGCTGTTATAGCGAGGCTTCTTTCTGTCTTAGGAGAAAGGGAGGACTGCAGATGCTGGGGAGATCAGAGTTGAGAGTGTGATGTTGGAAAAGCACAGCAGGTCAGGCAGCATCCGAGGAACAGGAGAATTGATGTTTTGCATCAAAGCCTTTTTTTTGCCCGAAATGTTGATTCTCCTGCTCTTCGGACGCTGCCTGACCTGTTGTGCTTTTCCAGCACTACACTCTAGACTTCTTTCTGTCTTAGTCAGAAATATACAAACTCCTTGCCGGAGAGGCAACTGTTAGTTAATTAAGTGGCTAGTTATCAGGCTAGTGATCAGGTCTGTAGAATTTAAGTTAATACAAAAGCAGGTGGTCTTTTTATGCAACAAGTGAGCTTGGGATTGAGTATGAGCCTGTGAATTTGGTAAGGGAGGGGATGTGGTACTAGAGGCTAGAGATACTGTTCTGACCTTTTACAAAAAGAAGCGCTCTGAGAGAGGAAACCATAAAGCAGCAGGCAGAAGTGAGAGCTGAGGGCCAGAACCCATAAATTAGGTAAGCAGGTAAATGAGTGAGTGTTTGATGAGTATTAAAGAATTTTCCTCCTATCTGAGAACATAGATTAAGCTGCTGCAAGGGAGATATAATTGTTGCATTAGGTTTACACTTTAACTAGTTAAATTACTTATTACAATCACAGAAAGATGAATCTCTTGGACAAGTGGAAGATCTAAGATACCTTCCCAGTACTTAGGAAAGAGGGAGAGTTTCATTGGGACAGTCTTCAGGGGAACTGCGCTGGGATCTGTATCCTGGTAAATCTTATAATTTGTGCTGTAAACAGGACTTTAAATTAAATAATGAGTGGGTCTTATAGCAAAGGTAAGACCCCAGGGGTTCAAGGAAATTTGGCTAATTGAGTCAAGAATGGTTGAGTGACAGGAAGCAAAGGATGGTGATCAAAGGGTATGTTGTAACTTGAATCCTATGATCAATGAGGTTTTGCAGAGATCAGTGTTGGGGTCCTTGCTCTTTCTGGAATGTATAAATGATTTAGACTTGAATGTAGGAGGATTGATCAGTAAGTTGCAGATAATGCAAAATTGGTGGAGTGGTAAACAGTGGTGAGGAAGTCTCCCATGCGGGTCCTTGTCAAAAGCCTGGCTGAAGTTCAAGTAGACTATCTTATCTATACCTGGTCACCTCTTCAAAAAAATTCAATCAAGTTGGTCAGACATGATCTCCCCTTAACAAAACTATGCAGACTCTACTACTTTTAACTTTAATTCTTTATTTTCTATCTTTATTTTCTATGTTTTGGCTTATCTTCTGTGTTTTTAAGATGGTGCTGGAGAATGGCAACATTATACAACACTTTTCACTGTATTTGTAACAAATACATGTAACAAGTACATGTGACAGTAAATAAATCAATTCAAATCTATAGTCTATGCATAATTTGCTTTAACCATCAAGCTATGGCACTAACACAACTGGAGAACTCCAGCTGCATTGACCAGGTTCAATTAAGTGACTTTCCAACATATAGTGGATTTTGCTTTCACTTGAGCCTATTTATCTGCACATAACCAATAAGGATAAATTAGGATATTATGAGAAGATAAATCAATATTGAAGCAGCTGATAGATCTTAAAAGGGATATTTCAGAATATGCCAAATAAGTACATTCCTAATACAAACAAAACACCCATGGGAGGGCCCATTATCCTTGGTTAACTGAACAAGTTAAGAAAAGTATCAAACCTCAAGAATTTGCAAATAATTGTGCAAGGATAAGTGGTAGGACAGATGATTGGTCAGAAACATAAAGAACAGTAAAGAATAATTAAAGGTTAATCATAAGAAATAAATTAGAACATAGGAATAAACTAGTTAGACATAGAAAGCAATAAGTTTTTATAGGCACCTAGAAATGAAAAGAGTAAATAAAGCAAGAGTTAGTCGTTTACAGGGTGAGAATGAGAGTTGATAGTAGATAATGAATAGATGTTTTACACCTGTCACCACAATACACAACACAAGAAAATATTGCAATGATAGCTATAAATAGGAATATTGAAGCAACGGAGAAACTTAGGGAAATTATAATCACTCTGGGAAAGGTACTGAGCAAACTGATGGACCTGTGAATTGATAAGTTTTCAAGACTTGATGGATTGTATTCTATGGTCTTAAAAGAGATGGCTAAGGTATTAAATGTATTGGTGTATTCCTTAGCCACGAGGCAGCAAAATTACAGGAAATGGAATATAATGTGGGTAAAATGTGAAATTGAAAAATAGCAGAGGGTTATTTAAAAAGAGAATGAGAACAAAGTTCTGAAGAGTGATCCAGATATTATATAAGTCACTAAAAAGTAGCATGCAGGTACAGCAAGTGGTGAAGAAGGCTAATGGAAAGCGATCCATTATTGCAAAAGGAATTTAACATAAAAATAAGGATTTTAACTTCAGTTATACAGGGCACTGGTAAGGTCACATCTCAGACAAAATGTGCAACTTTGGTTGGATTATCTAAGGAAGGATGTAAATGAGTTGGAGGCAGTGTGGAAGTGGTTTACTAGATTCATACCTGAAATGGATGGGTTGTCATATGAGGAAAGATTGATAGACTGGGCTTGTTTTCATTGGAATTTTAACAAAAAACAGAGGATTTGATTGACAAATAAGATCTTGAATGGTCTTGACAGTTTGGAAATGGAAAAAATGCTACTTCTGTTGGTGAGTCTAGAAAGAGGGGACATTGTTTTAAAACAAAGAGTAAATCTTTTCAGACAGAGATGAGGGGAATCTTTTTCTCTTGGAGAGTTGCGCGATTTTGGAATTTCTTTTAAGAAGCAAGTTAATATATTCTTGTTAGGCAAGGAATCAGAGGTATTGGGGTAATTGTGAAGTGGAAATCACAGCATAAACAGATCAGTCTTAATTTTGTTGAATAACAGAGCATGCTTAGAGGGCCAAATGGCCAATTTCTACTACTTAAACTCTAGGCAATATGCACCTAAACTGGAGGGGAACCAATATCCTTACAGGGAAGTTTGCTAGTGCTACTCATGATGATTTAAACTACAGCAGCAGGGGGCTGGGAATCAGAGCAGCTAGTCAGCAAGTGGAGGGATTGATGGGAAGGTAGATGTTAGGCCAGTAAGTCATAAAAGAAAGGCCGGCAGTGACAGGTAAATGAACACAATGGTACTTGAGGACTGAAGTGTGTTTATTTCAATGCAATGAATATTATAGGTAAAGCAGATGAGCTTAAAGTCTGGATCAGTGCATGGGACTATGTTGTAGTAGCCATCACAATAACTTGATTGAGGGAGGAACAGAACTGGCTGCTCAACTTTCCAGGATTCTGTTGTTCTGAATGAGATAAAGAGGAAGGTAAAAGATGTGGAGGAGTTGCATTACTAATTAAAAAGAATGTCACAGCTGCACTCAGAGAGGACATACTGGAGAGCTCATCCACTGAGGCAATATGGGGAGAGTTCAAAAATAAGATGAATGCAATCATTCTGGTAGCATTGCCACTGAGACATTGAGGAATAAATATGCAGGCAGATTATGGAAAGATGCAATAACAACAGGGTTGTCATAGTGGGTGATTAATTTTCCCAGTCTTGACCGGGACTCCCTTAGAGCAAGAAGCTTAGATGGATGCACTTAACAAATTCTGTCCAAAGAGGGTTGCTTGAAACAGTACTTGGATAGTCCAAATAAGGAGAGGTCATACTGGACTTTGTATTGGCTAATGAGCCTGTCCAGATGACTGACATTTCAGTGGGAGAGAATTTTGGAAACAATGATCACAACTCCTTAAGTTTTAAGTTATTATGAATAAAGACAAGTCAGGACCTTGTAGGAAGGTACTAAATTGGGTGAGGAAAATTATTGGGGATTGTTAATTGGAAGTTGCTGTTATTAGGCAAGTAGACATTTGACATGTGAGTTGTTTAAAGACCTACTGATCAGAGTTCAGGACCAGCATGTTCCAGTAAGGAGGAAGGACAAGGATGGCAAGGTAACGAATCCTTGGCTAATCAGGATGCTAAAATTGGACAGGGCATGAGGAATAAGGTAAAAACAATGACTGCAGATGCTGGAAACCAGATTCTGGATTAGTGGTGCTGGATGTAAAGAAAGCAGGAAAGAACTCAATTGGGCAATCAGGAGAGCAAGGGTGGACTATGAAAGGTCCTTGGCAAGTGGGATTAAAGAGTATCCAAAGGCATTATATATAGTTTTTTTAAATCAAGAAGAAAACTAGGAAGAAGATAGGGCCACTCAAGGATAAAGGAAGGAACTTGTGCTTGGAGGTAGGGGATGTGGGTGAGACCCTCAAAGAATAATATGCATTGAAGAATATGGAGGATAGTGAGATTAGTGTGGAGCATGCTAATATGCTAGGGCATCTTGAGATCAAGCAAGAACTAGTCTTGGGTCTCTTGAAGAGCATTAAGATGGATAAATCCTTTGGGCCCTCTTGTATCTACCCTAAGTTGTTGAGAGAGGCAAGAGAGGTGATTGCTGGGGCCTTGATCAAGATCTTTGTACCCTCGCTAGGCACTGGAGATGTCCAAGAGGACTGGCAAGTAGCTAACGTCATTCCTCTGTTCAGGAAGGGAAATAGGAATAATTCAGGAAACTATAGACTGGTGAGTCTCACATCGGTGGTTGGAAAGTTATTGGAGAGAATTCTTAGGGATAGAATTTACACACATTTGGCCTAATTAGGGACAGTCAGCATGGCTTCGCGCAGGGCAGGTCATGTCTTACTAACATGCTTGAATTTTCCAAGCAGGTGATGAAGGTGGTCGATGAGGGTAGAACAGTGGATGTCATCTACATGGATTTTAGCAAGGCTTTTGACAAGATCCCTCATGGTAGGCTCATCAAGAAGATTAAGATGTATAGTATCCATGGTGACTTGGCCCTTGGATTCAGAATTGGCTTGCCCATAGAAGGCAGAGGGTAGTGGTAGAAGGATGTTTTTCAGCCTGGAGGTCCATTCTTCTCCAAATACAAGTCAATCCTGTAATTGCACTACCATTGATGTAAGGCACAGCAGCCCATAATTTCCTGGATTATCACAGCTGTTTCTTTGCCCAAGATGGGCAACATTGGCTAGTCTCCAGTCTTCTGGGATTTCATCTGTGGCTAAAGAGGACATAAAGAATCTCTGTCAAGACTTCAGCAATCTCCTCCCTTACATCCTTCAGTATCCTGGGATAGAGCCAATCAGGTGCTGGGGATTTACTGTTTTTCAAGACATGCAACACCTCCTCCTTCTTAACATTGATATTTAATTGACTTATTGCCGACTTCTAATTCACTTATGGGATGTTGGCATCACTGGTTGGATCAGTATTCATTGATTATCACTTTTTTGAACTGCTAATACTAGAGAAGCTATTACTTCTTGTAAAATTATTCACTCAGACTAAGTTAACTCTATCCACTGGTCAACTATAGTCAAACCTTACAGGTACTGTTGCAGACATCAGATCACACTCCAGATGGACCTGGTACAAAGGTGTGGGTTATACATTCTCCAGTAATTAAGTTTATTCAAATTTTAGCATTCACTCTCCAGAGGAAATATCCTGCATTTCCTCAGCATGTTTGGGTGACTCCTGTATCCTTAAGTATAATTATAGGTTTATGTAGTTCATTTGGAAACTAAAGAATTACTTTTCTTTTCAACAAGCATTCCCTATAACTCTCAGTATCAGTTCATTTTTGTTGCACTTCAAATCGCTTCATCTGCAACTGATTTGTTTCAAATACTCAATGCAATCACTGCCTGGTTTTGCATTGTTGTCTTCTAATTTCAAATTATGTGTTTTTACAATTACATCTGCAGAAATTCCCAGGTCCCAAGGCAGCCAATTAAAAACCTTATCTTGATCAGATTTTTTTAAAGAAGAGAAATACTAATGAGGTTTCTTTGATAAATGCGAAAATATTGGTTTAATCTGAAATAAAATTTATCCAATGAAGATAAAACATTAGCTAAAACATAAAGTAAATAACGAGAAGTACTATTTAATGTTTATCCATATAAATAGCCCAAAACACACATATGTTTGTATGCTAGGTAATAGATCAAAAACATATTTCTCTGCACGAGGTGGTTTTCTGTAAAACAATTTGGCCAATGGGTTTAGTCTTTGAAGAAGAAAAAAGATCAGGTGTGGAAAATTCATGTCTAATCATGCTATCTGGTACTTAGAGTTGACTATGGAATCTTAGCAGAGACAGCTTGCTCTTTTAAAACAATATTCAGGAATTCCTTTAATCAATGTTTCAGAAGAACAAATAGATTTCAGTCTGATCTCAAGAGATCAGCTGACAGTGTCTTCTTCATAGGACTCTTCCCCAACTGATGACAACCTCATCTCTAAACAGTACAAGCAGGAGGTCGTCAGAACATTAAAAAGTAAAAGTCAGATGATTTACAGGAAGCCTTGTTAAAAATGACTCCAATGTCCATAATGAACTTGAAACAAATGTGTTCTCCACAATGCTTCAAAACTTAAAGTTCTCACATATAATATTAAATATAAAGGGTCTTCATAACAGAATATCAAGATGCAGAATTAGTTTGGGTTGAGATTATGTTGTGAATATTTCATTTATGATTCATGTGTTTTTATTAATAATTTATAATTAATAAAGGCTTAGTGTAGAAAATGATATGAACTCAAATGAAGTACAAGCACGTCCAGTACACTTGAAAGCCTGGTTTCATGTTGCTTGAAGCCAAAGGTCAACAACTAAAATAATAGGACCAGAAACAGCAGCTGAAATTGCAGATCTGGAGATTTGTTGTCTATACTTTGTGCCACACTGACAGTCACGAGAGTTTGCCTCTTTTGGAATTAAAACTCAATTACATTAAGACATTCAGTAAACTGTTTAAGGTTAAAAATCCCATTCGTCAGGTCAAAGAACTTGCGAATCAAGAACACAACATGAAGTCTGTACAAAGGACAATTCAGAGCAAACTACATTATTATGGAGATAGGTGGGTCTTCAGAAGCTATGTGATTGTATGCAAAGGGGCTAGTTGCAGCTTGAAGCAGAGATAGTGCTGAACTAAGTGGAAATGCCGGCGTTGGACTGGGGTGTACAAAGTTAAAAATCACACAACACCAGGTTATAGTTCAACAGGTTTAATTGGAAGCACACTAGCTTTCGGAACGCCGCTCCTTCATCAGGTGGTTGTGGCACCTGATGAAGGAGCGGCGCTCTGAAAGATAGTGTGCTTCCAATTAAACCTGTTGGACTATAACCTGGTGTTGTGTAATTTTTAACTAAGTGGATCCAACCAGCAAAAGTGCAGCTATTAGCAAAGTTCAGGCAGTAAGGCTCAGAAGGAAATGGTGGCTCTTGTCATAACAAAAGTTTAGGAATAAAAAGAAGTCCCTAGGAGTCACTGAGAGTTCAGTTTAGCTGAGAGCAGGGTGAAAGAAGCTCTCAAGCAGTATATGCCTGATGCAGCTAAGAAAGATTGGTGCTTAGAGATTCTTAGTGGTAATGTCACTAGGCTAGAAATTAAAAGGCCTGTGCAATTCATTGGGGATGCAGAACCAAATTACACCATGGCAGCTAGTGGAATAAAAGTCTAATTTGTAAGACCTAAAATATGAAGTTATTTTCAGTAATGATGGTCATGACAACTATCAATGATTATCATGGATCACTAATGTCCTTGAAAGGAAGAAAATCTGCCATCATTTTCTTGTCTGGCCTACATCCAACTCTAAATGCACAGAAACAACCTTGACTGCTAAATGCTCTACGAAATCAGTTCAAGGACAAAAGGGAAGAAATAATGTGGTTTAAGATCATTGTACCTACTTTTCAGTGTACCTACTTAGTCATTATTGCTTATCTTTGCTCCATTCAATAAAGGCATTTTTTTTGTAATACAACTCAGTTCTGAAATCATGTAACTTATTTCCATAACTTTAGATCCTGAATGCATTGTATTCTCTAAAAGATCATAATAAAGATCTAGCTTACTCAGTATTGCATTAACAGGGATCAAAATGATAACAAATACCAAAGGAAATAATTCACTACAGGAAGATGTTGATAAGCCGCCCAACAGTAGAAACACAGAAGGCCAAAGTGTTAATCAAAAAAATAAAGTGTGGTTTTGCAAGAGAGTTACTGCAATGAGTGTGGGTTCATTGGACAAGTCAAATCAGCAAAGGACACAAGAGGATGAGTTTAAATAGTGTTTTCTAAACAGTTTATTAGAACAATATATTATATTTCACAGAGGAAGAAAGACTGACAAAACTCGCAGTATCATTGAAATGACTGAAGTCATTATGGGTGGTATCAAAATAAAAGACATACAATGATGCAAAGATCAGTGTAGGCCGGAAGATTGGGGAAGTTTTAAAATCTAGTAAAGGATAACCAAACTAAAGAGGAAATTGGAGAATGAGAAAAAAATAGCAAGAAATAAGGTGGCACAGTGGATAACTGGTTAGCACTGCTACCAACAGCACCAGGGACCTGGATTTATTCCCACTCTTGGGTGACTGTGTGTGGAGTGTACACATTCTCCCTTATGTCTGTGTGGGTTTCCTTTGTGTGCTCAGGTTTCCTCCCACAGTCGAAAGATATGTTGAGTAGGTGGATTGGCCATGTGAAATGTGGGTTATGAGGATAGAATAGAGAGCTGGCTGTAGGTGGGGTGCTGTTTTTAAGAAATAAGAATAGATCATCTGGCCCTTCCAGTCCACTCTGCCATTCAAAAAGATCACAGCTGATCTTTTCATGGCCTCATCTCCACTTACCTGCCTTCTCACCATCATCTTTAACCCCTTTATTGTTCAAAAAATTATCTTAGCTTGAAAAACATTCAGTGAGGAAGTTTTAATTACTTCACTGTGCATGGAGTTCCACAGATTCACAACGCTGTGGGTGAAGAAGTTCCTTCTCAATTCAGTCTACTTCTACTTCTATCTTATCTATTCTCTTCATAACTTTATGTTTCTGCAAGATCCCCCTCATTCTTCGAAATTACAATGAATATAATCCCAATCTACTCAGTCTCTCCTCATACGCCAATCCCCTCAACTCTGAAATCAACCTGGTGAACCGCCTCTGCACTATTCAAAGGGTTAGTGTGATCTCTAGGGACTGTAGGGATTCTATCATTCTGTAAATCTGTGTATTGTAAAGGATGGTCGTAACATTTTAATTATCGCCCCATTTTTAATGAATTAACTCTATGCACATCCAACCACTTTGAATAGGAGTTCACAATGACTAAAAACAAAGAGCCATGAAACAACTGACATGGTAAACCCGTAATGGAGTCCAGGGCTTACCTGGCATTCCCATGAATCTGGGGAGCTGCTGGCAATAAAACTTGGGTCTGTTTTGGCACTCTAGGGGCCTCCCCACCAACGTGGCTATGTCGGCATCCAATCCTGGCCATCAGACATACTTCTCATCAACACCTTCATTTTGGAAAGCCTTGCATGACCTTGAAGGAATTCAGCCAGTATCTGGTGGTGACGTTTGCTCAGGACAATCACTCTTGCTCCCCATAATAATATGCCATCTTCTATGATGATTTGGTCTTGCTGGGTCTAGAAAGGTTTAAATTCTGGTTGTGATGGCCCTTCTGCTTCTCCCATCACCACCAGCTATTTTAGTTTTGTTAGGACAGGATCATTTTGTGTCCACAATCTGATATTGTCAGCAGGGACTGGAAGGGTGTCCAGAAAGTGTAAAACTAGAACAGGTTCAACTAGTGGCTGCACTGGTGGTGTATCCACCAGGGGAGGCAGCTCAATGTATCCGCATTTGTCACTGGGTCTCCCACTGGCAGTATTCCAACTTGTAATTGTACGCATTCAGAATAAGAGCCCACTGCTGAGTTTGGCCTGAAGTTATGGACAGCATGGCCTTGTCTTCTTTAAGTGGCCATAGCAGGGTTTGTGGTTCATTACTATTACAAATTTACATCCGTTGAGGTATAGGTAGATCTTTCTCACGCCAAAGATGGCCAGTAAACCTTCCTTCTCTATCTGGCATATCGTCATTTGGCATCAACCAATATCTGGGAAGCATATGGTATCGGGTGTTCCTCTCCATTGGGCCATCAGTGAGCCAACACTAACCTGGTACCATATGGAGAGTCATTGTATGTCAGTTGGTTGGCGATCATAGTATGTCAACACTGTAGATGACAACAGCTGTTTGTTCACTTCCCTAAAGGCCTCAACTTGACTACAAGAACATTTCCAAAGCTGACCCTTTTTCAATAGCAGATATAAAGGGTGTCAGGATGGAGGCCAGTTAACGTATGAATTTTCTGTCATAATTCACAAATCTAATCCAACACAGATGTGGGAGCTGGGGCATTTTTGATCAACCTCACTTCATCTTCCAACTGGTGTAATACAGTCTTGTTAACTCTATCAAGTAAGTCACTTAGGGCATCTGTAACACACATTTTTCCCTCCTAAGGTGTATATCCTCCTTGGAGAAACTTTGAAACACCATGTCCAAGTTCTCTAAATGCTCTTTACTGGTCTTCCCAGTTTTTAGCAATTCATCCCGATAATTGGTGAACTGGAATAAACCCTGTAAAATGTTTTCCACTGCCTGCTGGTAAGCTTTGTATATTAGTTCAAATACTTAAGGGCATTAATTGTAGGATTTTTCTGGGAATCATGATCTAATCGCAATTGCATGTAGGCATGGCTCAAGTCATGCCATGGACAGCTCCCCACCAGTTTTGCATATAAGCTGTCTATGCAAGGGATGGAGTATTTATCCAGCTGCAAAAAGCAGTTTATCTTTTGTTTGAAATTCCCACAGAAGTAAACCGACCTTGACAAACAAGATGACTGGTGCTGCATATTCTGCAAACTGTAATGGTTTGATGATACCTTTGCTTTCTAGCCTCCTTATTTCTGCCTATATTTTTGCTTGTGAGGCAAATGGCATTGGGGAGGCCTTGCAGAATCATGGAACTGCTTCTTGGTCAGCATGTAAGGTGACCTTGGACCCTTTGATAGTTCCTAGACCTTCCTGAAAAACATCCAGGTATTTAATTGGGATTTCATCAGACAGCCAATCAGAAACTGAATGAGCTGCTTCTCATAAGAGACCAGAATGGAAGCTGTACCCTTAAGCTGTCAGGGTTCCCCAGTTTAGGTTGTCAGTGTGGCAGATGTCTCGCACAAACTTAAGGGTTGAAGCCACGAGCGAACTTTGGTAAAGACTGGTTCTCCAATCATTGATATAGCCACAACGGTATTGACCTTCATTAGAACTGGGTGACCATTTAACTAGATTTTCACTTTGACTGGATTTGATTTGGGTGTAGCAATTTAACTGTCCAAACAAGCTGTAAGTGTGTAATCTCTTGGATGCCAGCCTATGAGTTCTCTTACTCAATTCTGATCTAGTGGGAGTTTTTTTTGCTATCTTGAGGATCTGGGCTAGCTGGCCATTGTAGTTGCTGCCAGTATGCTGACTCAAGAAAATGTTAATGGTTTGGCTGAGGCTTGGCTTTGCTTTGGGGTTTGCTGTGGGCCGACCTAGAGTTCTTCTGTTAAAGATATGTCCTGAATGAGGCTGGGTGTCCACCAAACTCAGTTGGCCTGCTGAGGGTTTCCACTTCCATCAGTATACCTGTAACTCATATGCTCCACTTGCCACATTTTCTAATGACAAAGCCAGTTTTAATGCCTATTTGAAGTCCAGTTGGGATTCAGCTAGTGAATGCTTTTGCACGATGACATCATTATTCCCACACCAAACGGTCTCTCAGCATCTCACTTACGATTAAACCTAAATCACAGACCTTTGTCAAAAATCTTTATATGGATTCCCCTGGTTCTCAAACTGCCAAGTAAAACCAATATCATCACAGAAATAGAGAAGGCATGGGGTCATAATATCCCTTCACTAAATCTGTAAATGCTTGAAAGGTTTCAGTATCTGATGCCTCAGGTAAAGTTAGACTTCTAACAATTGAAAAAGCTGCAGGTCCACATGTCATCAGGAGAATTACTGTGCTTTTCATCTGGCCCAATGTCATTTGCCCAGAAAAAGTAACACCTTCTTTTCACATACTTGTCCCAGTCTTCGACAACAGGATCAAACAAGTCAAGTTTCCCAAATAGTGACACAATGCCAGAAGTGCTTCCCACAATCCAAAGATGTGCAGATCAGGTGGATTGGCCATGCTAAATTGTCCATAGCGTTGGGTGCATTAGTCAGAGGGAAATGGAAATGGGTGGGTTACTCTTCGGAGGGTTGGTGTGCACTTGTTGGGCCAAATGGTCTGTTTCCACACTGTAGGGAATCTAATCAAGCTTCAATATCTTACCTGAACAGTATCATAATTATTGCATCTCCTATTAACAGCATCCTGGAGGTCACCAGTGCCAAAAGCACTGACAACACTATGACAAAAAGAATAGGAAAGAAACTATACAACAACCCATTTCTCGACCTCACAAAACATCACCACAATGGACAATTCAAGGGAATGGTAGAAAATTCGGCTGAATGCATGCAGTCCAAAGAGTATTAAAAAGTTTCAAATTAATTCTGTTCAAACCGATCTGTGCAATCAATATCTTGCCACTTAATTCAATATCCACTCACACCACCAATACACAGTACTTTCTTACCAAATAAAAAAGTCAGTAACTCTATAGCTAATGACTGTTATAAAGGCGACAGTGTTCAAGAAAGCAGCTTACCATTGCAACTTCAGGATAATACAGAGGACAATAAATATGAACATTTTGCATAGCCCAAGAACAAATTAAAAGTGACACTTTTTTTCTTAGTCAATGTATATCAGCCCATCCAGGACTAATCCATATATCATGGAAGCATGACAAAATCAACATCCCAGTTGACTGTAATGCTTAAATCAATGCTAATTTTATCACAGTGAAGGAACTTCTTTGAACATTTACCTAGGTGTTGAGGATAGAACTGGCGAACTTCAAGAGCTTCAAGGGTAATGATTTAATTTTCATGGTAGATGTAAAACACGCTAATGTTATTTTTATTAAGTAACTTTGAAACATGAAATAGGTTTCTTTTAGGTTTCATTTTTAGGGTGCTACAAATTATTGTTTGGAAGTGTGCTTCCACAATGCATGTGTAATAGAGTGGTAGATGTGGCATACCTGTTTGAACTACTTATAAAAATATGTAAATACCTAATTAACAAAAACAAGCTATTTACTGAGCCTGTTGCAATCAAAAGATCAACTTTTAATTTGTGAATCTGTGGCTGAGTTTTCTTATGGGATTGTGCCAAGTACGCTTGAGTCAATGTCTTGGCTTTATTTGGTGAAAAATATCCCCAAGTATAAAGATTATTTTCTGAATTATAATTTTGATAATACCATCATGTAGTAAAGTTTGAAAAATATTTTAGAACGCCTATCAAATTATGTCTCACTGCAAATTCAATGTAACTATGAACATACTCTTAGCATGAAATTATCAAAATTAATAATGTTAACATTTCAATCAGCCTTTCAATAATCCTATCAATTCTGACAATTCCGAAATACTTTAGTTACAATAATCATTTTTGCATATATTATTTTGAATAACAAGATTAAATGCTATCATGATAGTCTTACATTGCTCACAGATAATTTTCCTTACATGTTCTGCTATGTCCAAAGCGTTGTATGTGCAGTCAGCAAAGATTTTAATGTTTTCTAAAAATTCCAGATAGATCTGCTGCACCATCTGGCCGAGGAGATTTCCTCTAACGCCACCTACTTCAATTTTTTCCAGCTTTAGGAATTCAACAGTAGTGGAAAATATCTCCTGTAGAAATCAAACTTGATATCAGATTATGAGATAAAACTTTACAAGTCACATGATGATTGTTAAATTGCATAGCAGCTGTTTCCTGTTGGAACTATTTATAACTATTATATTTCCTATGTATGCCATGTACTTGTAGCAAAATTATATGACACAGGAATCCATAAACTGCATATCTTCACATTCATGACTGTAGTGTCACTCATGCATACTGGTGTCCCGTATCTTTGCTCAGACAACCAACTGTCCCCAAGATGAACAATTCCAACTCCAATGCAACCCCTAACACTGTTCCATGTTGTAAAAGCTACCCCTCTTTCAACATGGTGTATTGTCTGTTTGTGTTCTTGGATAAATTCCCTTCCAGCAAACCTTCTTATTGGTAGTAGTCTAACTTACTGATAAGAAATGGAGAAGGATACCCATCTTTTAGCCTTCAGCAAAAGATAGTCCTAGTCTTGATAAAGAGAATAATTTGATCACATCTGAAATTCATGACGGCTTATTGAGACTATCTGGCTCAACTAAAGATTAAATATTAACTATATGGACTTAACATTAGAACTGGTCTTGCAATTTTAAACAACAAATGGCTAGAACACATTGGACATACACACAAACTGATCTGCTCCACCCATGATCAGTCCTTGTACCCTGATGGGCAGAACTTATCTTATGATGCTCAGTCACCTTTTGCTGTACTAACTATCTCATACAACAACCACCACCAATACCTTACATATGTTGCTGACAACATTTCAAATGGGTCACTGTTACCCCTGCTTGAATTTTGATCTCAACCATTGGCAGGTTCCAGTTAGCAGAGAGTGGTAGAAAACACAGTGCAACTTAATTGTTGAAACCCTGACATCTCTCCCTTTTTCATATGGCCCTGTTGCATTATTGGTGTAAACATCCAGAAGAAGTTAATTCATCTTTAATCTTCAGTGCTGTTTAGATGTAGCCTTTGTTTTTAAGTGTGGAATCATGTCTAAGAGCTACTGCTTGGGGACAGGTCAGATTTTCCTACATGTTTTAATAGCTCCCAGTTTATTACAATGCATACTTGTATGAAACACCAGATTTTATGGGCAGGAAGTTCTCAAGTTTGTCACGACCTTCTAGGCTTGAATTCCCACATGCCATATTTAAAAGTCATCCAGACAGTACTTCACTGTCAACAACCTAGACTCCATGGTCATCATGAACATCCTTCCTGCATTTACTCTATGTAGTCCTGTTTGAGTTTCACATGTTTCTCTGAGATCCCCATTCACTCTTCTAAACTGCTGTGATAATAATCCTAATCAATCCAGTCAGTTTCGCCAACCCAGGGATCAGTCTGTTAAACATTTGCTGCACTCCACCCACAGCCAGGTCATCTTTTGTCAGATAAGGAGACCAAAACCACACACACAATACTCCAGATGCGGTCTCACCAAGGCTCTTCTCCCTTCACCACTCAGTAGCCATGAGATCCAATGTCACACTTGGTAGCCATATATCCCTCAACCCCTAAAAAAACACATACATGAATTCCTGCCCCCACATGAAACGCATGCCCAACGCCTTTTTCTCTATGCTTGATAGGCATCTTTAATATTAAAAGTAAAGGGAGAGTACTGAAGATCTGAGGTAAAACAGAGTGTTGGAGAAACCCAGCAGGTCTGTTCAGAATTCTGGAAAGCGAACCAGAGTTAATCTGTCAAGACCAATATGAATCTTGTTTGGAACGCTTAATGTTAATACTTCATTATGAGCAAATCAGATGAGCCAATGGGCTGAGAAGTGGCAAATGGAGTTTAAATTAGATAAATGTGAGGTGCTGCATTTTGGGAAAGGAAATCTTAGCAGGACTTGTACACTTATTGGTAAGGTCCTGGAGAGTGTTGCTGAACAAAGAGACCTTAGAGTGCAGGTTCATAGCTTCTTGAAAGTGGAGTCGCAGGTAGATAGGATAGTGAAGAAGGCATTTGGTATACTTTCCTTTATTGATCAGAGTATTGAGTACATGAGTTGAGAGGCCATGTTGCGGCTGTACGAGACATTGTTTAGGCCACTTTTGGAATATTGTGTGCAAATCTGGTCTCCTTTCTATCAGAAGGGTGTTGTGAAACTTGAAAGGGTTCAGAAAACATTTACAAGGATGTTGCCAGGGTTGGAGGATTTGAGCTATAGAGAGAGGTTGACTAGGCAGGGGCTGTTTTCCCTGGAGTGTCGGAGGCTGAGGGGTGACTTTATAGACGTTTATAAAATCATGAAGGGCATGGATAGGATAAATAGACAAAGTCTCTTCCCTGGCGTGGGGGAGTCCAGAACTAGAGGGCATAGGTATAAAGTGAGAGGGAAAGATATAAAAGAGACCTGAGGGGCAATCTTTTCACACAGAGGGTGGTATGTGTATGGAATGAGTTGCCAGAGGAAGTGGTGGAGGCTAGTACGATTGCAACATTTAAAAGGCATCTGGGTGTGTGTATGAATAGGAAGGGTTTGGAGAGATATGGGCCGGGTGCTGGTAGGTAGGACTAAATTGGGTTGGGATATCTAGTCGGCATCGACAAGTTGGACTGAAGGGTCTGTTTCCATGCTGTACATCTCTACGACTCTACAAATTAAAATTAACAGAGGCCAAGGCATGCTTTAAAAGAAAAATAAAGTTCAGAATGATGATCATCAGATTTTAAGAGACAGTCCAAAAGGAACATAAGAGAATTAGATTTATTCCTGACTAGAACAGATTGTAGATGAAGAAAGTAAATGTTATATGATTATTGTTAAGTAACGCATATTCAAACTCACCCACACTGTGCTAAAAGTAGAAGACAAATCACAAATGCATTCACTCAAGCCTCAGGAGTAATAATCAAAGCAGCATTAGGTGTAGTAATGATGACATGGGTAGTCAGAAGCTACCTCCCACGCTTCACCACTGATGGCTAAAGCCCTATTCCATCATCTACTCTTCATGAAACTCAAATGGATTCAATTATATCTCTTCAACTATTATCCTTTTAATTAATTCACACTTCTAAGTGGTATGTATGTGTTGCACTTTATTACCTTTTCTAGCATTTGGAGGGAATCCTGAGGGACAGGAAGTACATGTATTTAGAAAGGCAAGGACTGATTAGGGATAGTCAACATGGCTTTGTGCGTGGGAAATCATGTCTCACAAACTTGACTGAGTTTTTTGATGAAACAACAAAGAAGATTGATGAGGGTAGAACAGTAGATGTGATCTATATGGACTTCAGTAAGGTGTTCGGCAAGGTTCCCCATTGGAGACTGATTAGCAAGGTTAGATCTCAAGGAATACAGGGAGAACTAGCCATTTGGATACAGAACTGGGTCAAAGGTAGAAGACAGGGGGTGGTGGTAGAGGGTTGTTTTTCAGACTGGAGGCCTGTGACCAATGGAGTGCCACAAGGATCGGTGCTGGGCCCTCTACTTTTTGTCATTTACATAAATGATTTGGATGCGAGCATAAGAGGTACAGCTAGTAAGTTTGCAGATGACACCAAAATTGGAGTTGTAGTGGACAGCGAAGAAGGTTACCTCAGATTACAACAGGATCTTGATCAGATGGGTCAATGGGCTGAGAAGTGGCAGATGGAGTTTAATTCAGATAAATGCGAGGTGCTGCATTTTGGGAAAGCAAAACTTAGCAGGACTTATACACTTAATGGTAAGGTCCTAGGGAGTGTTGCTGAACAAAGAGACCTTGGAGTGCAGGTTCATTGCTCCTTGAAAGTGGAGTCACAGGTAGATAGGATAGTGAAGAAGGCGTTTAGTATGCTTTCCTTTATTGGTCAGAGTATTGAGTACAGGAGTTGGGAGGTCATGTTGCGGCTGTACAGGACATTGGTTAGGGCACTATTGGAATATTGTGTGCAATTCTGGTCTCCTTCCTATCGGAAAGATGTTGTGAAACTTGAAAGGGTTCAGAAAAGATTTACAAGGATGTTGCCAGGGTTGGAGGACCTGAGCTACAGGGAGAGACTGAACAGGCTGGGGCTGTTTTCCCTGGAGCGTCGGAGGCTGAGGGGTGACCTTATAGAGGTTTACAAAATTATGAGGGGCATGGATAGGATAAATAGGCAAAGTCTTTTCCCTGGGGTCGGGGAGTCCAGAATTAGAGGGCATAGATTTAGGGTGAGAGGGGAAAGATATAAAAGAGACCTAAGGGAAACTTTTTCACGCAGAGGGTGGTACGTGTATAAAATGAGCTGCCAGAGGATGTGGTGGAGGCTGGTACAATTGCAACATTTAAGAGGCATTTGAATGGATATATGAATAGGAAGGGTTTGGAGGGATATGGGCCGGGTGCTGGCAGGTGGGACTACATTGGGTTGGGATATCTGGTCGGCATGGACGGGTTGGACCGAAGGGTCTGTTTCCATGCTGTACATCTCTGTGACTCTATGACATCCATTCTTGAACTCAGGAAAGCCCGGTTAATTTGACTCCTCTTAACATACAAATGCAATAGGCTTGGAAAAAGATATCCATGAGGGAAGGTAACCTTTTTAAAATTAATATTTCTATGACCAACTGAGAGTGGAGTTAAGCTAAGAGGAGGCAGTTCATCCTTCCTCACCTGGATTTACAACCATTTTGCAGTCTCCCATCCCGAATCGTGAACAATCAGAGACTTTCACCTGGTGTAGGTTGGAATATTAATGATGAATTATGGTCAAAAAGACTTGCCACTCGCAATGAGATATAATACAAGTGTCAGCACTCCAGTGCCACTGATAGAAGTAAAAAGAAAAATATGTAAATTATAAGTACCTCAATAGTCTGTAATCGATGCATAAATCGGTCTAATCTTGCAAATGCAAGATGTGAAGGGAACTCCCAGTATTTTGGTTCTCTGTCCTAAATCAGAAGGAAATGTATTTTAATAACAGTTATCAGAAAAACATTTTACAATATGCCTCACAACTATTATGTAATTGTATTATTAGTTCCAGTATCCTTTTCTATCTGGAACACAGGTTAACAGACTTTAAACTTTATAAGATAAAAAAGAGGTAAATCAATTATACTACTTCAATAAATGTATTCAATTAATTGTTCAAACTAGTAAATGGAAAATACTTACAGTATGAATGTACAGTACCTTAAAGAATGAGTGCATTTCAGACCGGTTACGATCATAAACCTGATAAAGCTTCTTTAAGACAGATATAGTAATTTGTATTGTTTCCAGCACTTCTTCTATTTCTCCCTGTAATCCCTTCATTAACTCTTCTGGATTTAGAAAGTTACAGGTCTACAGAAAACAAAAGATTTTCATTCTTTTAATTACTCTAACATATACAATAAATATTCAGCATCCACAGAGATTGTAAATGTATTTGCACAGTATTCTAAATTATAACTATAAGTTTGCAACAAAATCATAATGCCCATTTCAAAATAACAGAAAAGTGTAGATGCTGGAAATCCAAAATACAAACATGAAATGCTGTAAATACGCAACAGATTGGAGAACATTTCTGGAGAGAAGAAAACAGATTTAAATATGTTTGTGGATGTATCAGTGGGTTCTGGCATAAAATGAATGGTAAAAATGTCACTGCCTGTGATCACGGCCTCCAAGTTAAAGTTAGTAACACTGGATTAGGTGGTGTGGGAGGGAGCTGATGGTGTCAATGGTTATTTTCACTTCATCAGAACTGGGAAAAGTCAGAATGCAATAAGCTTTGAGCAAGGAGTGGGTGGATAAAAACCAAGTGAAAAGGTCTTAGTTAGGGCAAAAGAGAGGAAAGACAAAATGATGGAAGTGTCTCAGTGCCAAAGACAATGTGATGCAGCATGAAAAGAAACAAAAGATATACCTGAATTAAGTGTGCTATTCACCAAGCTGTTTTATAATTGCAGCAAGATATCCCTGCCCCTGTACTCAAAACTTCTCACTATGAAGGCCAACATACCATTTGCCTTCTTGACTGCCTGCTGCACCTGCTTGTTTACCTTCAGTGGCTGGTGTACAAAGATACCCAGGTCTTATTACACATTCCCTCTATCAATTTATAGCCATTCATCTAATAATCCACCTTCCTGTTTTTGCTCCCAAAGTGGATAACCTCAGTTTCAAGACTATCCTGCATCTGCCATGCATTTGCCCGCACACAGCTTGACCAAATCAACAAAATTGTGGTTGTCGTTTCTGGTGCCAAGGTTGATGCCAACTGTATGTCTGATTTTCTTTCTTTGTTTCAACTTGATAGGAGTTTGATACAAATGAGTGGCATGCTAAGCTATTTCAGAGGGCCTTAAGAGACTACCATATATGCTGTGCATCTGAAATCACATGTAGCCAAACCAGGCAAGGAGGGCAGATATACGTTAATGAACCAAACGTGTTTTTATGGCATTAGGGGCTACAAGGTCACCACTAGGCCAGTTTTCATTTCTGGATTTTAAAGAATTCAAAATTTCACAATCTGCATGGAGAGAGTCAGTCCCATGACCACTTAAAATTAGCCTGGCGTTCTGGATTACTATTCTAATGACATTACTACTATGTCACAAACTTCATTCAAGGATGAAGTGGAAAACTCCCAAATAGTGCTGCTGTAAGTTGCAGCTGCAGAGAGATTGGATGTCTATAGTAAAGAGAAAATGGTTAATCAGAAGATTCAAAGCTTTGAAAATGACTGAAGGCGCAAGGATTATGACAGATGTCGGTGAGGAAAGACTGGAGAAGAGGAAACTGAAATAACTGCACAGATCCCAGTATCCCGTCACTAAGTCACCCTTTATTAACTTGTGCACAGTTCACTAACTGTAGCCAGCAGTAGTGTAGGGAAACAAATATAACTGAGAGATTAGAATTTCCTCAGTTCTGGGGATTGAAAAAATATATAAACAAGAGATTAGAATATAGCACTATACAGCTGTAGTGCTTATTTTTACCCATGGCACCTGTGTAGTCTATGTGCAAGTGCAGGAGTTAATAAAAACACCATGTGCAAAATAATTTTATTCAACATTTTCATCAATGGGAAAAAAAAACCCATGTGGCCAAGGAACCAATGTCAATTTCCTGGGTTTTTTTTTCTACCCCCACACTAGTAAGGCTGGTATTAGCGTCCCTCCTACCATTTCACGTTCCCCTTACCCCAGGTCTGAGAATCAGGTTTAACATGGGGAGTCTTCTCCCCATTAGCAAATTTGTTGTGGCCCAATAATCAGACAGGAACCTGGATGGTTTGGTATCAATTGATGCTGTAGACTACTTATTTAAGCCTGTCTTCAACATTTGGCCTGCTCTTTCTGTGAGATCATTGGACAATGAATGGTATGGAGCTGCCCATGCTGAATGCTGTTTGACTTTAGGAAATATGCAAATATCTGGCTGGTAATTGACATCCTATTGTCCGTGACCAATACGTCTAGGAGCCCATGTATCATGAACAATGTTCACAGCTTTTCAATCGTCATCCCCGAGTTTGCCAAACAAACTTTACCAGTTTGAAGGATCGTCCACAATGCCAAGGAACATTAAGCCCATGAAAGGACCAGAGTCCAGAATTTTTCTGGCCATTCCTACGAATATGGGGGTTGCTGCTGGTGGCAATTTTTGGCTTTGTTGGCACTCTGAGCACTGCCCCACCAATGCAGCTATTTCAGCATCCAACACTGATCACCAGACATAGCTTTTTGATAGCATCTTCATCTTCAAAACTCATGGATAATACTGGTGAATTTCAGCCAGTAAGAGGCCTTCACTCAGGACAATCACCCTTACTCCCCATAGTAATGCCGACCTCTATGGTGATCTGGTCTCGCCGGGTCCAGAAAGGTTTCAGTCCTACTTGAGATGGCCCTTCTGTTTCCTCCATTATCACTAGCTGTTTTTGTTTCGCTAGGAGACAGGATCTTTATGTCCACAGTCGTATATTGTCAGTGCTGACTGGAAGAGTATCACAAAGTTTAAAATCAGAGCAGGCTCTACACTGGTAGAGTATCTGCCAATGAGAGATGACTCAAGGCATCCATATTAACCACTTAGTTTCCTGGATGGTGTTTTTAACTCGGATGCACTGAGAATAATGACTCACAGCTGAGGTCTACTGGAAGCTATGGGCAGCGTCCTCCTTCAGTAGCCCTCATAGGGGTTTATGATCTGTTACTGTAACAAATTCCCATCCATAAAGGGACTGGTGGAACTTCCTCACACCAAAGATGACCACCAAACCTTCCTTCTCTGTCTGGGTATATTTGCATTTGGCATCAGCCACAGTCCGGGAAGTGTACACTATCACGCATTTTTCTCCATTGGGCCACCCATGAACCAACACCACCCTGATACCATACGGGGAGGCATCTCACGTCAGCACTATCTCTCGCTTCAGATTATAGTGGCCCCACATCTTAGATGACAATAGATGCTTTTTCGCTTTCCTAAACGCTACTTCTTGGCTACGCAACTATTTCCAAGGCTGACCCTTTTTCAATAACAGATTTAAGGGTGCTAAGATGGAGGCCAAGTTATGTTGGAATTTTTGGTAATGATTCACTAACCCAAGGAATGATCTAAGCTCCAATACAGACATGGTATCTGGAACTCCTTTGATCACTCTCACTTTCTATTCCAACAGATGTAATCCAGTTTTGTCAGCTCTGTAACTCAAGTAGGTCACTTGAGGGGCCTGGAACATACAACTTTTCTCTTCTGAGGCACACACCCACCTGGGAGAAATGTTTAAGCACTATGTTCAAGTTTTAAAATGCTCTTTATTGGTCTTCCCAAATAGCAATCTGGGTAACTCTTGTAAAATCTTCTCTGTGGTCCTCTGGAAGAGGGCACAGGCTGATGACACCTCAAATGTCAGCCTTATATATTGATATAAATTCTTACAGGTATTAATTGTAGTGTATGTCTGGGAGGTGTGGCTCATGTCCAGCATTGTAAAGGATAGCAACTCCCTGCGAGCTTTGTGTACAAGTCCGCTATGTGAGGGATTGGGCATTTCTCCAGCTGCGAGAAGCGGTTCACCGTTTGCTTAAAATCACAAGGGCCTTGCATAATCGCAGAATTGCTTCCTGGTCACATGTAAAGTAGCTTTGGCCCTTATGGTAGTCCCAAGCCCTTCCTGAAATACTCCTGCTAGGACTTCACTAAGGCAGCCATTTTCCAATCAAAAAATATTGAGCGAATCCACGTGAATCTTTCTCAACCAAATCTTCCTCAATAGGCTTAGGGCCCAGCCTTTTATTACCACTAGTTGTAACTGCACCAACTGCTTCTCAAGGGACACCGGAAACAAGGCCATACCCTTAATCTGCAACAGTTTCCCAGTCTGGCTGAGGCCTTGAGCAAATATAAATATTGGAGTCATGGGCGAATCTTGCTAAAGACAGATTCTGCAACCACAGATAGAGTTGCGCTGGTATTGAACTCCATGGGAACTAGGTGACCATTTAACCAAATATTAATTTTAATTGGTTCTGATTTGGATGTCACTGAGCAATTTAATTGTTCCAACCCACATGTAGGGAGACTTTCCAGGATATGTGCTCTCCCAGATACCGGATGAGTTTTCTTACTCAAGTGAGGCCTGTAGGATCCTTTTACTATCTAGGGTCTGCATACTGGCAGCAACTGCAATAGCTTGCTGCCCCAGATCTTGAAGGACATTTTAGCCATTTGGCCAAGGCTCAGCTGTGGATTGGCCTAAGGTCCCTCTGCTCAGGATATGCCCTGCGTGAGGCTCTGCAATGCCTACACTCAAGTGGTGTTTCCCAAGCTCAATCAGACAGGTGAAGCAATCCAATTCCATTGGAAAGCCTTGTAGCTCCCATGCTTTACTTGCCACATTTTCTAATGACAATGCCAGTTGTAGTGCCTGTTTGAAGTCCAGTTGGGCTTTAGCTAGGAGACACTTCTGCATGGTTACATCATTAATCCCACATACTAAATAGTCTCCCAGCATCTCAGGGTTAACCCAAAATCACAAGCCTCTGCCAGACATCTTAACCTCGTCAAACATCCCGATATGGATTTCCCAGGTTTTCGAATAGTTAAGTAAAACCAATAGTGTCTCAGAATTAGAGGAGGTTTGGGGTCATAATATTCCTTCACTAACTCCACCAACTCTTGGAAGGTTTTAGTGTCTGGTACCTTTGGGAAAGTTAAGCCCCTTATAACTGAGAATGCTACAAGTCTGCAGGCAGTCAGAAAGGTTACTCATTTCTTTTCATCTGCCCCAATATTATTTGCCCAGAAAAAATATCACTATCCTTCCACATACTGGGCCCAGTCTTCAATAGCAGGATCAAATGAGTCAAGCTTCCCAAATAAAGGCATGATGTCAAAAATGCTTACACCAACTCCAAGATCACTGTAGCCAGCCAGTTCAGAGTCAGTTGCCTGAACTGACGAAATTCTAATCTCCTGGCTATACATTTTTTTTCTTTTTTTAATAACTGCACAGAAGCCAGATCCTGTCACCAAGTCACCCTTCATTGACAAGAGTGCACATTACACTGTCTGTGCCCAGTCAGCTTGCACTCAACTGAGGAGATTCTAATCTCCTGGTTACATTTTTTTAAGGAAGAGAATAAGTAAAATGAGTGTTAGTTTTCAAAGAGTGAGAATAGTGAGTTAATAGTAGATATTAAGGAAATGGCAGATGAAGTGAAATAACTGCACAGAGACTGGGTCCTATCACCAAGCCACCCTTTATTGACTACTGCACAGTACACTGGCTTGGAGTCAGTCCTCAACTGAGGAGATTCTAATCTCCTGGGTTTTTTTTTAAACAGAACAAAAACAAGAAAGGAAGCCAATGTCTCCAATTGAGAGAACTTTTCCCCACAGTACATTGGCTTTGGCCAGCCAGGTCAGAGAAATCCTCAACTGAGGAGTTTAATGAGGTAGTATCAGGCTTAAACAATTGGTCAATCAGGGCAGTGCTGTTTATGGATCTTGAGAAGGAGGCAGAACTGAGCAATACAGAATTAGAAAACTATGTGGTGGGAAGTCATGGAGAGGAAATCATTGGAGGAGATGAGATCAGTGACTGTTCTGGAAGCAATGACCTGATACTTAGGGATGGGGTCGTGGCTCAATGAGAAGTTGGAGAACAAGATGAAGGGTTGGTATGCATCTCCTATAAGTAAGACATTTCAACATTTACATTTACTAGTTAACCTGACAAGTGTGCCAGATGAAGGATTGCCTCAAGATGCTGGTAAAGGGGTCAGTTCAATATTCCTTTCAAACAGCAAGCTGAAAAGGACCAATAAGATAAATTAAGGAAACAACTGTATTTTAATGGCCAATTGCAAATGGAGCAATGAAGTATGGTAAAAAATAATTATGCTAATGAAAACATGTATGCAACTGTTTCTTAACTGGATATGAGTCAATTTTGAGATTATACCATGTTATAAAATTTTCTAACATGCAAGTTGAAAAGTATTGGATGATCTAAAATATATACCATACCATGTGAATGAAGAGATTGAAAATCTCTTGTAAGATAACAATGATTCTGGCAGGAGTATTGTAATATCGAGAATTGGCCCACACTAAACAAACAGTATGCAGTATAATATCAACGTAGGGAGACACCTGAAACCAAATTAATCTAATATTAATAAAGATAAATGTTTCTATTACTCTATTCACAATTAAATCTAATATGAACAAACAAAAACAGAAAAATAAGATACATTTTGCAGGTGTGGCAGCATTTCTGGAGAGAAAAACAGGTTTAATGCTTCAGGTCCATGACTTGTAAATGTTGTCATAGACTTAAAATATTTAAAGTCTATGCCTGCTTGTAGCAAGACCATGAAAGACAATCCCACTGGAATGGGAGAGGGGAAAGAGGACACGGTGACAGAGAATATAACAAGTAAACCTAAAAGAAAGAGAGAAAAAAATGGGTGAATGTAACAAGCAAAGCTAAAGAAAAGGGTCATGCTTGCGCACAAACTGGAGGTGTTCCACAAAGTGGTCACCCAGTCTGTGTTTGGTTTCTCCAATGTACAGTAGGCCACATTGGATGCAGCAAATACAATACACAAGATTGGAGGAGGTTCAGGGGAAATGCTTCTTCACCTGTAAAGATTGTTTAAGCCCTTGGACAGGTGAGTAGAGAGGAGATGAAGGTGTTGCACCTTCTGCCGGTACATGTGAAGTTGCCGTGGAAAGGGCACAATGGTATTAGTGTTCAAAGTTTGTGAGAAGATTTGTAGGTCGGGTGCTCGTTGTTGTGGTTGTGTTCGCCGAGCTGGGAGTTTTTGTTGCAGACGTTTCGTCCCCTGTCTAGGTGACATCCTCAGTGCTTGGGAGCCTCCTGTGAAGCGCTTCTGTGATCTTTCCTCCAGCATTTGTAGTGGTTTGAATCTGCCGCTTTCGGTTGTCAGTTCCAGCTGTCCACTGCAGTGGTCGGTATATTGGGTCCAGGTTGATGTGCTTATTGATTGAATCTGTGGATGAGTGCCATGAGAGGCATGGCACTCATCCACAGATTCAATCAATAAGCACATCGACCTGGACTCAATATACCGACCACTGCAGCGGACAGCTGGAACTGACAACCGGAAGCGGCAGATTCAAACCACTACAAATGCCGGAGGAAAGATCATAGAAGCGCTTCACAGGAGGCTCCTAAGCACTGAGGATGTCACCTAGACAGGGGACGAAACATTTGCAACACAAACTCCCAGCTCGGCGAACACAACCACAACAATGGTATTAGTGGTCAATGAATAGAACTAGCATGTCCTGAAAAGAACTACCCCTGAGAAATACTGACAGGGGGAGTGGGAAATGTGTTTGGTGGTGGTGTTCTGCTAGAGTTGGCTGAAATGGCGGAGGATGATCCTTTATGGAGGCTGGTGGTATGAAACATAAGGACAAGGTGACCCAATCACATTTCTGGGTATAATGCAGAAGTTGCAGGATCAGTTCATTCCAAAAAGGAGAAAAGAATAAAGAAAGATCCTAAGAGGAGGTAGGGCTGACGAGGGAAGTTAAGAAAAGTATAAAGTCAAAAGAAAAAAAGTATAACATAGCAAAGATGAGTGGGAAAACGGAGGACTGGGAAGCTTTTAAAGAACAACAGAGGATAACTAAGAAGGAAATACACAGAGAAAAAAATGAGGTTCGAAGGTAAACGGGCCAAATATATAAATGAGGATAGTAAAAGCTTTTTTAGGTATGTGAAAGGAAAAAAAATGGTTAAGACTAAAATTGGGCCCTTGAAGACAGAAACGGGTGAATATATTATGGGGAACAAAGAAATGACAGAAGAGTTGAATTGGTACTTCAGATCTGTGTTCACTGGGGAAGACACAAGCAATCTCCCAGAGGTAATAGTGGCTGAAGGACCTGAACTGAAGGGAATTTATATTTGCCAGGAAATGGTGTTGGAGAGACTGTTAGGTCTGAAGGCTGATAAGTCTCCGGGACCTGATGGTCTACATCCCAGGGTACTGAAGGAGGTGGCTCTAGAAATCGTGGATGCGTTGGTGATTATTTTCCAATGTTCTATAGATTCAGGATCAGTTCCTGCGGATTGGAGGGTGGCTAATGTTGTCCCACTTTTTAAGAAAGGAGGGAGAGAGAAAGCAGGGAATTATAGACCAGTTAGTCTGACCTCAGTGGTGGGAAAGATGCTGGAGTCAATTTTAAAGGATGAAATTACAACACATCTGGATAGTAGTAACAGGATAGGTCAGAGTCAGCATGGATTTATGAAGGGGAAATCATGCTTGACTAACCTTCTGGAATTTTTTGAGGATGTAACTCTGAAGATGGACAAGTGAGATCCAGTGGATGTATTGTACCTGGACTTTCAGAAAGCCTTTGATAAAGTCCCACATAGGAGGTTAGTTTGCAAAATTAGGGCGCATGGTATTGGGGGCAAAATACTGACTTGGATTGAAAATTGGTTGGCTGACAGGAAACAAAGAGTAGTGATAAAGGCTCCCTTTCGGAATGGCAGGCGGTGGCCAGTGGGGTACCGCAGGGATCAGTGCTGGGACTGCAGCTTTTTACAATATACATTAATGATATAGATGATGGTATTAAAATTAATATTAGCAAATTTGCTGATGATACAAAGCTGGGTGGCAGGGTGAAATGTGTGGAGGATGTTAGGAGATTACAGGGTGACCTGGACAGGCTAGGTGGGTGGACCGATGCATGGCAGATCCAGTTTAATGTGGATAAATGTGTGGTTATCCACTTTGCTGGCAAGATCAGGAAGGCAGATTACTACCTAAATGGAGTCAAGTTAGGTAAAGGGGCAGTACAACAAGATTCCCTAGAGTGTGGAAACATGTCCTTCGGCTCAACAAGTCCACACTGATTCACAGAAGAGTAACCCAATCAGACCCATTTCCCTCTGACTAATGCATTTAACAACTACGGGCAATTTAGTATAGCCAATTCACCTGACCTGCACATCTTTCGACTGTCGGAGGAAGCCGGAGCACTTGGAGGAAATCCACACAGACACGGGGAGAACGTGCAAACTCCACACAGACAGTCCCCCGAGGCTGGAATCGAACTTGGGACCCTGGTGCTGTGAAACAGCAGTGCTAACCACTGAGCCACCGTGCCATCCCCTTTGTGCCATCTTGCACATGCATGATGTCAATGCCAGTCTTTGTGCCGTCCTGCACATGCGAGATGTCAGTACCGGTCTTTGTGCCGTCCTGCACATGCATGATGTCAGTGCTGGTCTTTATGCCGTCCTGCATACATATGATGTCAATGCCGGTCTTTATGCCATCCTGCACACGCATGATGTCAATGCTGGTCTTTGTGCCGTCCTGCACACACATGATGTCAATGCCGGACTTTGTGCCGTACTGCACACGCATGATGTCAGTGCTGGTCTTTATGCCGTCCTGCACACACATGATGTCAGTGCCGGTCTTTGTGCCATCCTGCACACGCATGATGTCAGTGCTGGTCTTTATGCTGTCCTGCACACACATGATGTCAATGCCGGACTTTGTGCCGTACTGCACACACATGATGTCAGTGCTGGTCTTTATGCCATCCTGCACACACATGATGTCAATGCCAGTCTTTGTGCCATCTTGCACACGCATGATGTCAGCGCCGGTCTTTGTGCCGTCCTGCGCATGCATGATGTCAGTGCTGGTCTTTGTGCCATCTTGCACATACGAGATGTCAGTGCCGGTCTTTATGCTATCCTGCACACGCATGATGTCAGTCTACGTGCCATCCTGCCCACGTGCAATGTCAATGCCACTCTTCATGCTGTCCTGCACATGCATGCTGTCAGTGCCAGTCTGCGGATGCGCCGGTGTCAGCTGCCAACAGAGCAGCGTTCTGTGAAAGGCACTGTACAGACAGCAGCTTTCTTACATTTTTTTAAATGTACGGTGTTAAATTTACTTTTGTTTGGTTAATAAGTATGATTACAACCTTCATTCAGGCTGTGCTATACCTTGCATTAGACTTTGGTTTTCGAGCGATCATGAGTGATATTTTTTGCTGATCTGCCCCTGACCCCACTTTTCCCATCAGTCCCATTATTTCTATTAAGTGATTTTCTATTAAGTGAGGTTTTCTGGAACGCAACCAAGGCATTATAGGAGAACTACCTGTATCACGAAAAGTTGTGGAAGGAGACTAGTGTAGGACTGGAACAAGAATTGTTCCAAATTTCCCATAAAGAGGCACACATAACTGGGACAGAGTGGGTACCCATAGCCACACCTTTAACTTGACAGATGTAAGGTAAATTAAAGGAGAAATTGTTCAGTGAAAGAAAAAGTTCAGCCACATGGATGAGAGGGGTGATGGATGGGGAATGCTCAGGCCTCTGCTTGAGGAATAAGCCAAGAGTTCATAGAACGACCTGGTGGGGAATAAAGGAAAAGAAGTATTGGACATCCATGGCAAACATGAGGCAGTTAGAGCCAGGGAACTGGAAATTGTTAATATGGTGGAGGGCCTCAGATGAATCGAGGATGTAGGTGGGAAGGGTCTGGACAGGTGAGAGAGAATGGAGTCAAGGGAGAAGAAAGTGAGGAGAAAGTAAGGACTGCAGTTGCTGGAGATCAGAGTCGAGAGTGTGGTGCTGGAAAAGCACAGCAGGTCAGGCAGCATCCGAGGAGCAAGAGAATCGATGTTTTGGGCAAGAGCCTTTCATTAGGAATGAGGCTTGTGAACCAAGGGGGTGGAGAGATAAATGGGAGGGTGTTGGAGCTGGGGGAAGGTAGCTGAGAGTGCAATATATAATTGGAGATGGGGATAATGGTGATAAGTCGAAGAGGAGGGTGGAGTGGATAGGTGGGAAGGAAGATGGACAGGTAGGATATGTCATGAGGGCAGTGGTAAGTTGGAAGTTTCAAACTAGGATAAGGAAGGGGGAGGGGAAATGAGGAAATTGGTCAAGTCCACATTGATGCCTTGTGATTGGAGGGTCCCAAGGCAGAAGATGAGGCGTTCTTCCTCCAGGTGTCAGGTGGTTAGGGTATGGGATTGGAGGAGGTCCAAGACTTGCATGTCCTTGGCAGAGTGGGAAGAGCAGTTGAAGTGTTTGGCCACGGGGTGGTGGGTTTGGTTGGTGCAGGTGTCCCAGAGATGTTCTCTGAAGCGAGTAGGTGTCCTGTCTCCCCAGTGTAGAGTAGACTACAGAAGGAGCAAGAGATACAGTAAATGACCAGTGCAGGCAAAACTCTAATGGAAGGCTCCTTTGGGGTTTTGGACTGAGGTGAGAAGGGATCCCATTTATCTTTCCACTCCATCGGCTCACAAGCCTCATTCCTGATAAAGGCTCTTGCCTGAAACATTGATTCTCTGTTGGAGGAAATGAGCCCCATGGGGCAGGTGGGCTGATACGATGGGCCTACCAGGACAGTCTGGTTTGTGGATTTTGAGAAGGAGATAGAAGCAGGCTGTCTGGGATTGGGAGACTACAAGGTTGGAAGCAGTGGGGGAAAAGATTTCCAGAGGTAATGAGGTCAGTGACAGTCCTGGCAACAATGGCTTGATGTTTGGATGTGGGGTCATGGTCCAGGGATGCTACCTGACTCACTATGGTCTCTAGCATTTGTTGTTTTCAGTGTTGGAAAAGTCCATCTGGTTCACTAATGTCCTTTAGGGAAGGAAACTGATTTCATTACCCATCTAGTTCACATATACTTCCAAACTAACAGCAATATGGTTGACTATGGGCAATTAGGGATGGGCAATAAATGCTGCCTAGTCAGCGATGCCCTCATTCAGTGAATGAATATAAAAAAGTAAGTTGTTTTAACTTTCCAAGCATAGACTGGGAGCCATAGTATTAAGGTTTGAATGGGGTAGGGGAGGAAGTGTGTTCAGAAAATGTTTCTCAATCAATATGTAGATGGCCTTCCTAGAGAAGGGGCAAAACACAACCTTTTCTTAGGAATTAAGGCAGGGCTAGTGACTGAGGTGTTGGTGGACGACCACTTTGGGACCAGTGACCATATTACTATTAGTTTTAAAACAGTTATGGAAAAAGATAGGTCCAGTTCACAAGATCTAAATTGAGGAAAGAGCAATTTTGAGGTATTATACAGGAACTTTCAAACGTTGATTGGGAGAGGCTGTCACACTTAAAGGGACACCTGACAAGTGGGAGGCTTTCGAAAGCAAGATAGTAAGAGTTCAGGACCAGCATGTTCCTGTTAGTGTGAAGGACAAGGAGGGCAGGTGTAGGGAAAACTAGATGAATAAAGATATTGAGGTTCTGGTTAAGCAAAGGAAGCATGCATATATATCAGGATTAGGCAGATGGGATATAGTGAATCTCTCGAGGAGTATAGGGAGCATAGGAGGGAAATTAGGAGGGGAGAAACAGGGTATGAGATAGCTTTGGCAGATAAGGCAAAGGAGAATCCAAAGAGATTCTACAAGTATATTAAAAAGACTAATTACAGAGAGAACAGGGCCCCTTAAAGATCTACAAAGTCATCCATCCGTGGAGCCACAGGAGATGGCTGAGATCCTAATGAATATTTTTCATCAGCATTTACTGTGAAAAAAGGCATGGAAGCTAGAGAACTCAGGGAAATAAATAGACTTGAAGAGTCTACAGAAGAGTAGGTGCTAGAGGTCTTAATATGCATAAAGGTAGATAAATCCATCAAACTTTCCACAGGACATTGTGAAAAGTTGGAGAGGAGATTGTGGGAGTCTTTGTTCAGATATTTATATCATCAACAGCCATGGGTGAGACACCAGAAGACGAGAGGGTGGCTAATGTTCTGCCATTATTTAAGAAAGACTGTAAGTAAAAGCCAGCGAACTACAGACGAGTGAGCCTAATGTCAGTGTTGGGTAAGTTGTTGGAGGGGATTCTGAGAGATAGGATCTACATGCATTTGGAAAGGCAAGGACTGGTTAGGAATAGTCAGTCTGGCTTTATGCATGTTAAACCCTGTCTCACAAATTTGACTGAGTTTTTCTTTTGAAGAGGTGACTAAGAAGCTAGGTGAGGGCAGTGTAGTAAACATTATCTATGTGGACTTTAGTAAGGCCTTTGACAAGTTACCACATGGTCGACTAGATAGTAGGGTTAGACCACATGGGATCCAGGAAGAGCTAGCCAATTTGAACACAAAGTTGGCTTGATGGTAGGAGACACAGGGTGGTGATAGTGTTTCGGATGAGGCCTTGACCAGTAATGTGTCACAAGGCTTTGTGCTGGGTTCACTGCAGTTCATCATTTACATAAATGATTTGGCTGAGAATATAAGAGGCATGGTTAGTAAGTCTGCAAATGACAGCAAAATTGGTGGTGTAGTGGATAGTGAAGCAGGTTGTCTAAGAGTACAACAGGATCTTGGTCAACTGGGCTAGTGGGCAGAGGAATAGCAGATGGCATGTAAAGCAAATGAATGTGAGATGTTGTACTTTAGGAAGACAAACAAGGGCTGGATTTACACACTTAATGGTCGAACCCTGGAAGGTGTTGTCCAACAGAGAGACCTAGGGGTTTAGGTACATAGTTCCTTGAAAGCGGTATCACAGGTAATTGGGTAATGAAGAAGGCCTTTGGCAAGATTGCCTTCATCAGTTAGAACATGAAGTGCAGGAGTTTGGACATCATGTTACAGCTGTACAAGACAATTCTGGCTGTCCTGCTTTATGAAGGATGTTATTAAACTAGAAAGGGTATGAAAAAGATTTCCAAGGATGTTACTGATACTGGAAGATGTGAGTTATCAAGAGAGGCTGGATAGACTGGCACTATTTTCCTCAGAACATTAGAGGCTGAGGCTTTAGAAGGTTTATAAAATCATGATGGGCATAGATAAGATGAATAGCCAAGGTCTTTTCCCCAGAGAAGGGGAGTCTGAGACTACAGGCCATAGGTTTAAGGTAAGAGGAGAAAGATTTAGAATCATAGAATCCCTACGGTGTGGAAACAGGCCATTTGACCCAACAAGTCTACACTGACCCTCTGAAGAGTATCCCACCCAGACCCATTCCCCAACCTTGTTATTCAACATTTCCCTTGACTAATGCACCTAGCTTACATGTCCCTGAACACTATGGGCAATGTAGCATGGCCAATTCACCTAACTAACGCATCTGTGGGCTGTGGGAGGAAACCCATGCAGACACAATGAGAATGTGTAAATTCCACACAGATATTCACCCGAGGCTGAAATCAAACCCGGGTCCCTGGCACTATGAGGCAGCAGTGCTAACCATTGAGTCACTGTGTTACCCTAAAAGGGACCATCACCATTCCTGGCCCTGTTCCAACCCAACTGAAGGACAGACCCATCAGAGGTGGTATCACAGCGATGTACAGTTGGGAGGGAGTTTCCTAGGAGGTCCTCAACATTGACTCAAGAATACATGAAGTGTTATCAAATTAGGTCAAACATAGCCAAGGGAATCTCCTGCTGATTATCATCTATCCCCAGCGTGTGAATCTGTTCTCCATGTTGAGCACCACTTGGAGGTTGTACTGAAGGTGACAAAGACAAACAATGTCCTCTGAGTGGAAGGCTTCAATGTCCATCACTAAGAGAGGTTGGGTATAGCACCACTGGTGACCACACTGGTCGTATCCTGAATGACAAAGCTCCTAGACTTTGTCAATGATGGGAGGTGGTAGGGGAAACAAGAGGTAAAAGTATACTTAAATTTGTCTGCAAAAAACAATCAGTCAATGTCATTGTGATGACCTTCTGCCACTGCTTTGACACTGCCAGTGCAGGACTCAACCAATGATGAAGTCGCTGGTCCTCAAGTGCCATCTTTCACCACTGGACCTGCCTCACCGATGTCGCCTCCAATGTAGCAGCCACTGATTCTGATGCCAGGACCTGTGCTCGCCCTGGAAAAGTAAGTAAAGGTCCACTCGAGGTCCACCCTGGGCTTGCTCTCCTCCATGCTGATGGCACATGAGGTCCGTGCACTGGGCTCGCTCGAGATTTGTACATTGGGCTTGCTTCAGGTCCATATGCTGGGCCTCCTCAAGGACCATGTTGTGGGCCTCCTCAAGGTCCACGCATTGGGTCCAGTTGAGGTCTATGATGGATTTGTTCGAGGTCTGCTCACTGGGCCTGCCTGCAGTGCTCACAAGGCTCACTTAAGGTCCCTATGCTGGGTTTGTTCGAGGTGTGCAGTATGTGTACTTGAAATCTGTGCTGGGCTCTTACCACCACCAATGCCAACCAAGCTCAGGACAAAAGGTATAATAGCACAAATAGTAAGAGACTGGACACTGAGCCCTGAGAAATACCACTAGAAACGGCTTTCCAAACATTTGACACCAATACCCTTTGTTTCCAGTCACTGAGTCAATTTACAGTCCAAATCATCACATTCTCTTGTATCTCATGAGCTTTAATTTTCTGACGGGTGTGCCATGTAGTACCTTGCCTTATTAAGCTCCATGTAGACAACACCTACTGGACTAATCTGATTAATCCTTCTTGTTACCACCTTAAAAAATGCAAGTGAATTTGTAAGAATGATCTTTCCTTAACCAAACCATGCTAACTATCCCTAAGGAATCCATGCCTCTCTAAGTAACAGTTAATGCTGTATTTTAGTGCTGATTCTCATAACTTGTCTATCACTGAGGTCAGACAAAAATGCAGATAAATATTTGGTATATATCTTGCACATTTTGAAAATTGGTACGAAGATCACAGATATCCAGTCTATGGTGCACTGCCTGAAATTTGGGACGTTTGGAAAAGTATCCTTATAGCATCCATTTTTATCCCCTGGCTTCATTTAATAGTACAGTGTACAATTCATTTGGCCTTAACAATTTCTCCACATTCAAGAAGTCTCTCCCTCCAATACTTCCCTTTTCATTACGCTTATTTTATCTAATATTTCACACCCCACCCGCGCCCCCACACATCTTTAAATAGAATGTCGACATTGTACCTCCCTTGGTAAAGGCAGAGAAAGTACTGATGAAGAACCTTGCCTACCTCATTTGCATCCACATGATTACACTGAGTCTGACCCTCATTTTTGAAAACCTACTCATTTGCAATTTACTTTCCTTCAAGCAACTATATTCATTTAACCTTTTTTCCAGAACATCACTAAACCATCTAAAAATTTCCTTTGCCCATTTAGAACTTCCACTCTTGTTTTACCTTTGTTTCTTTCCTTAATGTTGCTATACCAAAACGAACTACGATCACTCACTCACTGCTATTCGTCCACCTGAACAACTTCATTTCTGAGGATTAAGTCCAGGATTTGGGGCTCTATCATTAGGCATGTTGTGTTCTGGCTAAGAAAGTTCTGTTGAAAGGACCAGTTGATATTTGGACAGTTGAAAACCCAAATATTATTGCCCTAACATTTTTGGTTTCAGAAATCTGCCTATGTATGGCTCCACTAACTCTCTCCCATATACAGGGGTCAAAAATGTATGGCAGTTCTAAGAAATAATGATACACAAGAAAGCAATGTTGACGAATAAGCAATGTTAAATGATAAAGAAAGCAATGATTTTTGATAAGCCATATTTAAGTGAAGTTTTATTTTCAAGAGAGACAATTGCCTCCACTTATGAGGAAGACATCCCTGAAGAGGTGAATAGGAAGGGTTTGGAGGGATATGGGCCGGGTGCTGGCAGGTGGGACTACATTGGGTTGGGATATCTGGTCGGCATGGACGGGTTGGACGAAAGGGTCTGTTTCCGTGCTGTACATCTCTATGACTTTATGACTCTATAAGAGATAATTGATAGCTCCTAGTTATTCCCACACCTTCGCCCCTACCACATGATGATTCTGCTTACCTCTGAATATTCTGTTTGCTCTAAATCCTCTATTAATGACTTCAGTGGTATCAAGTGCAAAACAATATCACTTGCCTCTTCTAGACCTATATTTAATACGGATACCAGGTAACAGAAAGTAAATTTAAAGTTCATCCGTAAGTCCCATCTGAATTTAACAATTCAAAGTATTTGCACATACTTATCTTTCAACACATACTTACAGAAACAAAATCTTATTATGTCATTAGTACCTGCTCTGATGTCATCATACAAGCTTTTCAGAGCTGGCCAATAACTGCTCTTGGATTTTTCTAGAACTTCAGAAATTTTGCGTGCTTTTGGCATCCATAACTAAAATACAGAAAAAAGTTTAAATGCTAATAAAGGCGCACACTGTATTAATTCTGTTTAATACTAAGTAAAAGATTCTTTGGACAACAAACAAGATGTTTTGGAGAAGACAGGCAAAGTCATTCATATTAGGGGAGGCAATGCCTATTGGCATTGTTGCTTTACTATTCATTCAGAAACTCAGCTAATATTCTATAGACCTGTGTTCAAATCCTACCATGGCAGCTGGCAAATTTGAATTCAATAAAGAATCTGGAATTAAGGGTCTAATGATGAGCACAAAGCCATTGTTATTTGTGAGGAAAATCCCATGTTGTTCACTAATACCCTTTAGGAAAGGAAATCTATCATTCTTACCAGGTCTAGACTACATGGGACTCCACACCCACAGCAATGTGGTTGACTCTTGACTGTCCTCTGGATAATTAGGGAAGGTAATAAACCCTGGGCCTGCCAGAGATGTCTACAACCCATGAGTGAATTTTTAAAAAGCTGACAATGTTTTGATCAAGAGTTGCAGGACTTGAAACATTGATGCTGTGTTTCTCCAGCACTCTGTTTTGATTCAACTCGGCTTGTATTCACCAGAGTTCAAAGAAAGAGATGGGATATGATTAAAACATATAAAATTCAAACAGGGCTGGATAGTCTAGATGCAGGGAGAACGCTTCCCTAATTGAGGAGTCTAGAACTCAAAGTAAGACAATAAGACATAAGAGCAGAATAGACTATTCAACCCATCGAGTCTGCTCCAACATTCAATGAGATCATGACTAATCTGATAACAATCAACTCCACTTTCCTGCTTTTTCCCTATAACCCTTGATTCCCTGACTGATGAAAAATCTGCTTATCAAAGTCTTGAATATACTTAATGATCCAGCCTTGAAAGCCTTCTTCAGTAAAGAATTCCACAGATTCATTCTCCTCTGAGAGAAGAAATTCCTCATTTCTGTTTTATGTGGATGACCCCTTATTCTGAGATTATGATCTCTTCCACAAGGGGAAGCAACCTTTCCATTTCCACCCTATCAAGTCCCATGAGATGCTCCTATAAGATTTCCTCTCATTCATGCAAATTCCAATGAGTGTACAGACCGAACCTATTCAACCTTTTCCCACATATAGTATCAGCCGAGTGAACCTTCTCTGGACAGCCTCCAATGCCAGTATACCTTTCCTTACATAGGAGGCACAGAACTGTTCACCAAATTTCAACTGTAATCTGAATGCTGCCATATATAATTTCAGCAAAACATCCCCTTTGAAATAAAGACTATATTCAATTTGCCTTCCCTATTACTAATCTTCTAATGAATAACTAGTAATATCCAATGAATGAGGAAAAAAATAAAAATTCTGTTTGGCAATTCTCTTTGCTTCTTGTTACTCTATGTAGCAAAGAAAACCACATTCTTCCCACTCTTTCGGTAAAGATATGATCCTGGATATCTTAAGAATCTAATGATTAATGGGCTGAAAACCAGCAGATCAAGTTTAATTTGAATAAATATGAGATCTTGCATTTTGATAAAACAAACAAGGGCAGGACTCATACAATTAAAAGTAAGGGCTTGGATAGTGTTGGAGAACAGAGAGACCTATGGGTTGAGATACATAATTCTTTAACATTTGTATCACATGTAGATATGGTGGTTAAGAAGGCATTTAACACACCTGTTTTCATTGCTCAGATCTTTGAGAATAGGAGTTGGGGCATTTAGTTGAAGTTGTACAAAATATTCGTGAGGCCTCTTCTGGAGTACTGTGTTCAGTTCTGATGCTGGTGAGGGTTCAGAGGAGATTTACTAGGATGTTTCCAGGAATGGACGGTTTGAGATTTAAGGAGAGGCTGGACAGGCTGGGACTTTTTCTATTGCAGTGTAGGAGGTTGAGGGGTGATCTTATAGCAATTTTTATAATCCTTAAGGGTACAGATACGGTGAATGGCAGGTATCTTTTTCCTAGGGTGAGGAATTTCAAGACAAGGCGGCATATTTTAAAGGTGAGAAGAGAATGATTTAAAAAAGATATTTGGGGCAATCTTTTTACAGAGAGAATGGTCCATGTGTTGAATGAACCTCCAGAGAAATTGGTGGATGTGGGTACAGTTACAATGGTTAAAAGGCATTGAGATAAGTACATGAATAAAAATTGTTTGGAGGAATGTGGGCCGAGTGCATACAAGTGGGACTACTTTAATTTGAGATTATGGTCAGCATGGAATGGTTGGACCGAAGAATCTATTCCTTTGCTGTATGATTCTATCTCATATTATCTCATTTCCTCCAATTTTCGACCCACCCAATCTCATACTGACACATGGAAATAGCTTCTCTAAATCTACATACAAAAACATACTTCTTGGGTCCAAATGGAACAACCCTATACTTTCCAATGTTGAGGTTTATCTGGCAAAGTTTTCCTCATTTAGTTAATCTAAAACTGTCCATTTTAACAATTTTCTGCTTTCATCTACACTACCCTTTAACTGTTTCACTTACCTTAACTTGGATAGATAACCCACTATTCATTCAATTATGTTATTTACAAATATACTTTAAAATTGAGATCCATATACAGATATTTGGGGACACTAACAGAGAAGGAAGAATGTCAATGAGTGATTTACATAACATAATTAAATAGTTGGAATTATAATGAGCAACTATAGACTGATTAGTCTATTGCTGGAAAAGTATTGGGATCGATTATTAAGAAAGTTATGGGAGAACATGTGAAACATCAAAAGTGATTCCAGTAGAGTCAGCATGGCTTTGTGAACAGAAATCATGTCTGATAAATTTATTAAAGTTTTTGGATGAAGTTTCAATCAAAATGGACAGAAGGGAACCAGGTACCCAGGTACCTGATAGTAAAGTCCAGTGTAGGTTGTAATTTGGCCAAATGAATCTCCAGGTTTGTGGTTGCTTGCTCTATCATGACCATGGATCATAATTCTGGATTACTTCTGAATGTCTCTTATATATTAATTCTGACATTTTTTAAACAAAAGGACTGATAAAGACAAAATGATTTTGGATGCAAATCCAACAAAAGTCTAGAAATAGGAACCTGGAATGTGTTACCTGACAAAGTGTCAATTAAGTCGAAAAGGGGAGAAATGCATTATAAATTAAACTATAATTTCCAGTAAGTTATCTCAGGCTGCCAACATATTGTGAGAAAAAGCAGCAGTCAGACTGAAAGATGTTTTGTGTGTTCCCTTTTCAAGAATACACAAGCACGGTGATTAAAATCCAAGTCCACCACAGTCTGTGCGTGTGTGAGTGGAAGAAAATAGGTTCGTAAACTGTGAAGTGTGCACATGTGCCAGTGGGCTGAGGTACTCAAGTACACTAGTCTGAGTTTGCGTACTAATATGCTGTGAAATTCACAAGCAAAGAACCACCAACTAAGTTACCCCTGCATTGCAGACAAAGGTCTTGCTCACTTTGACAGTTAGAAGCCAGAAAGCCTGACAAAAGGAAATGGGACACAAGGATTTCAACAAACTGACAAAACCAAAAGTTCCATAATCAACTATTCAACTATTAATGAACTAGGTAAAAACTATTAATGAACTACTACCTACCCTTCACAAATGATCCAGAGACTGAATTCTAAATCTTTCAAGTTTTTTTCTTTTATTTAGACTCACTTCTCATTTCAAATCTCTGCATATACGTTTTGCATTATTATTTTTTGTGTTTAGTATCTAGAAAATTTTCTCTTTTGTTAACTCAAAAAAGCCTAATTAAATTGGCTCCTTTTAAAACATACGGTCATCTGATCTCAAGAAAGGTATCCACACAGGAAAGATCCTTTATCAACTAACTTTGTTTTGATCACCAGAGTAAGAAAGGGGAGCCAGTTCATCTTCACCTAGAAGGTTGACAATTTGGGTATCCCACTGAGAACAGTGATAATTGGAGGAGCCTTGCCCAGGTCTAGTCATAACAGCAGTGTGCTACACGATTATGTGAACAAAAGGGCTATGAGGAAAGTCCAAGTCATGCACAAAGGCATCAAATTATCGAGAAAGGAACCTCTGAAGCGAATTCTCTACCCAGTGACTCCTTCCTTTCATGCATCTTCTGAATGTTTTCCACCCTTACACTCCACAGTTTTCATTATACAAATGAAAATGAAAATGAAATTCAACCTCAGTACATAACAATATCAACCTCCTTACTTGGTCATGACTTTCATCACTGTCATCAACCAATTTGATGATTTTGTTTTCCTGTATTTAAGTTGTCAGGAACACCAAATGTTCAAGCTCTGAATTAAGTGAGCTGTTGATTAATAGCCAAACAAGCAAGCTCATCATGCTGTCATGCGATTAAAAAGCCGAGAAGGTAAGTCCAATTTTTTATTCATTCCTATTTCCTCATGATACTTGGTAAGTGATACATACTCCTATAATACGTGACTGCAGTTACAGAGCTGAAGTGGTCAATTTATCATCTCTTACACAACTATAAATATCAACTTTAATGATGATAAATTAGTTCTTGGTCAGGCCATTGAAGTTCTGCATCGAATTGAGCAGATTTGATCCAATTAACATTTCGTCTAACAATGTGTTCATGTTCAGTGTTATAAAGTAACCAAGGTTGTAAGTATTTCAAAACGCTATTAAATTTGTATTTTGAAAAATAATCAATCTACTATCTTATAGTCCTCAACATCTTATAAGCAAAATCCTTTAATGCTACCTGTTCATGAAGGCACTTTAAATCCTTCAGTCTTAAATCCCAGAAATCAATCTCTTCTCTCGGCAGAGGGTTTAAGCCATCAAGCAAAGCTTGTGCTGAATCTTTGTTTAATACGTCTTTTACTTGATGTGTCCAATCAATGACAACAGATTCAATAGCATGTAAAGTGGCACCATCAACTTGAATAGTTGAGCTGGAATTTAAAGAACAAGATTAGAATGCAGATTCTTTAGTGTTGTTGCTAGATAATTTCAATATACTGCATGCCATAATTATTAATAGATAACCATAATTCCTGTAACTTTAAAGTGTTTATTTTCCAAGCCTGTAATGTCAAACTTGGAAGTTGAGTACTGGAAAATTAAAAGGGAAAGCTTTCTGACGAATTTCCACAGCCAAGAAACTGTCAAATGAGTGGGCTGAGGAATAAAGTGATAGAGATCTACAGCACAGGAAAAGGCTGTTCAGCCCATCATGTTGGTGACAGTCAACAATAACAATCTAAACTATTATAATCCCACTTTTCAGCATTTATCTTTTCCGGTGCCTAGGTCGATGTGGTGGTCCATCTGCTTTCATTTTATTATTAACACTTTGTAGTAAATGATACAAATGAGTGGCTACCAGGCCACTTCAGAAGGCAATTGAGAGTCAACCACATTGCTTGGACCTGGAGTCATATGTAAACCAGACTAGGTGAGGATTTCAGATTTCCTTTCCTGAAGAACATTAGGGTGCCAGTTGGGTTTTTTCAACAATTAACAATAGTTTCACAGTCATCAGTAGATTCTAAGTTCCAGATATTTTTTATTGAATTCAAATGCCGCTATCTTCAGTGGCAGTAATACCACTGGGCCATAGCCTCCCTGAATCAAACTTTGGATCAACCTGCTCAGACAAGTTATGACAAACCTCTGGACCACATGGGATTTTGCAAAACTAGAGTCATCCATGATTATATTATGTATTTTCTAACAAACCCTGGTCTGCAGCAGGTGAATTTGATCAGAGACCTTCTGGCTCAGAAGTAGGGACATTACCAATATCAGTATTCTTCATAAAGCTAAAGTGACTAATTTCCTGAAGTGGCTATATGGATTACAGTAAATAGGAAGGTGGCAAGTAGCCCCTTAATTAGAATTAATGACCGTTCAACAATCTCAATCGGCTGCTGCTTGTGCTTGACAAGTAAACCTTTGAGGGATATCTGTCATCTTCTGGGGACTAAGGTGACCCTTCTGCATGTCTTATCGAGAACTCCAAGATCAGAAAGGGACAAGAGATTCGGCCAATAAGGGCCAGTCCCTGCCCTTGCTCTACCTACATCCCTTACACATCAACTCCCATTCCTGCAAATCTCCCTGTCATGATTTATCTCTGGTCTATGTCTGTGAACCTAGACATCTGGTAGGCCATTCCTGGAACAGATCTTGCAACTTGTGCATGCTGCAGAGAAAAACAGCTGCTAACCTCTGTCGAGCAGATCCTGGTTCTGACGGGAGGCTCACTACTACCTGACTGGCTTGTAGCTCTTAAGCATTCTAGCAGGCAGACAAGCCCCTGTCGCATTCATAACATTTTATCCATGGAGATTGATAATAATTCCACTACTGCATTAATCACTTTTGCAGAAATGAACATCCATTCCATCTAAAAATAGCAACATCATTCTGCCTCAAGCTACAGGAATAGTAGTCCTCCAGAATACCTTAGATACAGAAATAATTCCCAAGAATTGGATGATAGTAAACAACATGTTGCTTTTAAAGAAAGGGGAACAGAGAAATCAAGAAACTATAGGCCAATTTACCTAATGTCAGTTGCAGGCAAAATTATTCTTCTTCAGGCATGTTGTAAAAGACACATAGCAAATCGTACAATGATAAAATGGAATGAATAAGACAATAAGGTAAAACTAGTGGAGTTAGATTTTGAAAATGCATTTTATAAGGTGCCATGCAAGAGGTCATTACTTGAAATTAAGAATCAGGGATTGGAGGTATACTATTATAGATTGAGAAATGGTTAATAAACAGAAGTCAGTCATTTCTTTTGGTTGATTTTACTGCAAGAATCAGTAATTAAGGCTAGCCAAATACAATCAATATTAAAAAGAGTTAGATCAGAGGACTACTTTTATTCCATCCAAGTTTTAGATTAAATTAGATGCCCTACAGTGTGGAAACAGGCTCTCTGGCCTAACAAGTCCACACTGACCCTCGGAAGAGTAACCTACCCAGAGTCATTTCCCTACATTTACCCAACTAATGCACCTAACACTTCAGCCAACCAAACCGAAGCATCGGATTCATCATTCGAGACGTCACTTCCGCCAACAATCAGAAATGTTGGCCTCGTTGTTCGTGATGTCACTTCTGCCAAACAAACTGAAACATTGGCCCCAGCACTCATGACATCGCTTCCGCCCCTGTTAACACAGTTATAAGCTCCTTTGTGAGTGTTACTTCAGTTGGGGACATCACTACTGACCCTATAACCAGGCCCATTCAAGCAGCTATCTCCACCCCCACCTCAAGCTCTACCCCCACTCCAGGTCCTAGCTCCCATCCTTGCCATTTCTTCACCATTCCCCCAGACCTCCCCCCACACTGAGGACGAATGTTTAGTCCTCAGTAAAGGCCTCACCTTTATCCTTTTATGTTACCAGATTAATGAGTTTGACACACACTGCGACCTTGAGTGTTTCTTCTGCCGCCTCTGCCCACTTTTTCAACCAAGACACCCACCCACCCACTGAGGACCCCTTCTCCCGCCTCCAACACATGCCATCCACCTGGACACCCCGTGCCGGCCTGTTACCCACCCGTGACCTCTTAATTTCAAATTACCACCATGACATCGACTGCCTCAACCTGTCCACCCACCTCACCCAGTCCAACCTCCTGCCCTCATAACGCGCAGCCCTCCACTCCCTCTGCTCCAATCCCAATCTCACAGGCAACGTGGGTGCAGTTGTAGTGTGGTGCACTGACCTCTACACTGCTGAAGCCAGGTACCAACTTGCAGACACTTCCTCCTCCTGCCCCCTTGATCACGACCTCACCTCCCATCACCAAACCATCATCTCCCAGACCATCCACAACTTCATCATCTCTGGAGATCTCCTATCCACAGCCTCCAACCTCATTGTCCATGAACCCCGCACTGCCCAATTCTATATCCTTCCTAAGTTTCACAAACCTGACTGCCCCAGTCAACTCATTGTCTCAGTCTGCGCCTGTCCCACCGAACTCATATCTTCCTACCTCAACACCGTCCTGTCCCCCTACGTCCAAGAACTCCCCACCTACATTCATGGCACCACCTCCTCCAAGATTTTTGTTTCCCTGGCCCCCAATGCCTTATCTTCACCATGGACATCCAGTCCCTCTACACATCAATCTGCCACAATGAAGGTCTCTAAGCCCTCCGTTTCTTCCTCTCACGCCGTCCCAATCCCAACCAACACCTTCATCCACCTGGCTGAACTGGTCCTCACCCTCAACAACTTCTCCTTCCAATCTTCCCACTTTCTCCAAACCAAAGGGGTAACCATGGACACCCACATGGGATCCAGTTATGTCTGCCTGTTTGTTGGATATGTGGAACAGTCCATCTTCTTCAGTTACACCAGCACCACCCCCAACCTGTTTCTCTGTTACATTGATGGCTATATTGGTGTCACCTCATGCTCCCATGAGGAGGTTGAACAGATCATCAACTTTACCAACACCTCCCAATCTCAAATTCACCTGGACCATTTCAGACACCTCCCTCCCCTTCCTGGACCTCTCCATCGCCATCTCTGGTGACCAACTAACCTCAGACATCTACTTGAAGTCCAGTCACTCCCACAGCTACCTAGACTACACCTCCTCCTACCGTACCTCCTGTAAAAACGCCATCCCTTATTCCCAATTTCTCTGCCTCCACCACATCTGTTCCCAGGATGACCAATTCCACCTCAAAAAGTTCCAAACGACCTCATTCTTCCACGATCGCAACTTCCCTTCTCACGTGGTTGACGATGCCCTCCAGTGCATCTCCTCCACCTCATGCACCATTCGAACCCAACCCTTCCCAATGCAACAAGGACAGAACCCCCTGGACCTCACCTTTCACCCCACCAACCTCCACATACACCGCATCATCCTCCGCCACTTCCACCACCTCCAAACGGACCCCACCACCAAAGATGTATTTCCCTCCCCAACCCTATCAGTGTTCCGAAAACACCATTTCCTCTGCAACACCCTCATCAGGTGCACAACCCCCACCAGCACACAACCAACTCCCTGCCACGATAGGAAGTGCAAAATCTGCACCCACACCACTTCTCTCACCTCCATCCAAGGCCCCAAGGGATCCTTCCACATCCACCAGAAATTACCTGTACCTCTGCCAATGTCATTTACTGCATCTGTTCCACTACATCGGGGTGACAGGAGGCCTTCTTGTGGATCATTTCAGAGTTCATCTCCGGGACACCCGCACCCACCAACCCCACCACATCGTGGCTGAAAACTTCAACTCGCCCTCCCACTCCATCAAGGACATGCAGGTCCTGGGCCTCCTCCACTGCCAAACCGTTACCACCCGACGCCTGGAGGAAGAATGCCTCATATTCTGTCTTGGGACTTTATAACCACTCGGGATGAATGTGGATTTCAACAGCTTCCTCATTTCCCCTCCCCCTACATTATCCTAGACCCAAACCTCCAACTTGGCACTGCCCTACCGATATATCCATCACTCCCCCCTCTGACCTATCACCTTCATCTACATATCACTTTCTCAGCTACCTTCCTCCCAAATCCTTCCCCCACTCCCATTTATCGCTCAGCCCCAACCCACAAGGATCACTCCTGATGAAGGGCTAATGCCCGAATGTTGATGCTGCCTGACCTGCTGTGCTTTTCCATCAACACAGTCACTTAACACTATGGGCAGTTTAGCACAGCCAATTCACCTGACCTGCACATCTATCTTTTGGAATGTGGGAGAAAACTGGAGCACCTGGAGGAAACCCACGCAGACACGGGGATAACGTGCAGACTCCACACAGACAGTCGCCCAAGGCTGGAATTGAACCCAGGTCCCTGGCGCTGTGAGGCAGCAGTGCTAATCACTGAGCCACCGTGACGCCCCCATCTTTTCTCATTTTCTAAACTTAGGTGAGAGAGCAAGTAGTGAGGAACCCTCAAAGAAGCTGCCGTAAGTGGGCAAGAACATGGAAGACAAGATTTTAATATTGCTACCTATTTCTGGTGACCTGTTAAAAATGATTACTGGATTTTTTTAAATTTAAAAGAAACTCAACTATGTAAATTATGTGCTCCAGTTGGAAAGTAAAATTAGCAAGTGTGTCATATTAATATATTATAGCAATACTATGACAGGGAAGATAGTCAAAAAGAACTGTGTTTTTAGTGATGAAAAAGTAGGAAGTTGAATAAAAATATCAAAGTGATTTAAAAATAATTAGATTGGAAATTCTAACATCATCATTACAGTACTCATCAGATAACATAGGGGTGCTTAAAAGTTTAGTCTCAGAAAACTTTAAAGTGACTTACGGAAGCTATTACAGAGCCATATTTTGACAAATGTAAATAGGCCAGGAAAATCATATTTGGTCATACATTATTTTAATGTACAAGAAGCATCACCCATAAAGCAACATTCTTGTAGACACAATCATGAAAAGTTCATGAAGGAAAATAAAGTTGAATTGAACCACATCATAATTTTGCTGAACATGGTGATTACATATAGCTTTTTGCAAAAATCAACATGGTAACAAATGTGGCTTCATAGCTAATTCCTTAATTGGATAATTATATTGAGAGAATGAACAAGCAAGCGTTTTTGCAAAAATTGATTTATGAAAGAGATATTGGCTAATTTCATTGAGCAATGCAGTCAAACAAATATCAACTGTCACAATTCTAAGTTGACTTTATCAATGTAAAATCATGCCATTCAGAATGAAAAGTACACCAGCTACTTTTCCACCATTAATCAATGAGGTAATTGAAGGGGTATGCAACTATGTTGTACAAGTTGATGATCTGATTATGATCAGCCAAACCTAAGAGTAATGTTTACAACACTTGAACAAATTGTTTAATCAGTTATAAAAGGAAATTTAGTTATAAGCTCTGGTCATGTTTCAAAACCAAGTAGCCCCTAATGAAGTAAAAATCATGGGTACCTTGGATTTTCCTGTACCTAAGACAAAACAAGAAATTTTGTGGTATATATGCATTGGTGAATTCTATCAGAAGCCTGTTCCAAATTTCAGTATTAGTAGTGGCTACTCAAATAAAGACACAAAATTTGAATGAATAGAGGAGTTACACAGTATCTTCGATAACTTGGATGCTGTACTAGCTATTGTTTTAGCAGCATCAAATTATGTTCAGCTATTGGTGCCTGCAATCTGCTTGATTGTGCAGTGTTAGTACTAGAGGAGGAGATAGGGATAGAGCGCCAGTCAGTCACTTCTCTCAAAAATTGGATTTTTGCCAGCACAAATTCTCAATTATGGAAAAAGACAGTTTAAATTTGGTGTTGGCTTTACAATATTTTGAGGTCTACATATCCAGTAACTCTTTTGAGATATTACCTATATGGACCAAAATCCTCTAAACTTGTTACCAAAATTTCATCCCAAAACTCTAAGACCTTTTCATTAGACTCATCCTACAACTATACAATTTGAAAATCATTCATTTAACAGGAAGAAACAATATTATAACAGATACTTAACCAACAGCTAATATGGAGGAACACAAATAAACTAATGTGGAATATGATTTTCATGGCAAGTCAGTGTATATTTGATGTAAATATAATATTACTTGAAGAAAAAATCTGTATGTGTAAAAGAGAAATAATAATGAGGAGATTGTAATAGAAAATCAACATGCCTCTTCGTGATACCTTTCCATATTTTCTTGCAGGGAGATGCTATGAATAATGTAGAATTGAGTTTGTTCTATATTTTTATATTGTATGTTGAGGATTAGGGAAAACATGATTTTTAGTAGGGATTTATGGGCTTGGTAGTAAAGAGTATATATGCATTTTAATGTTTTTAAAAATATTTTACCACAAAGGGGTTAACAGTTCAGTGCATTAAAAAATGGCAGAACAAAACTGTGCTGTTGCCTAGTGACAAGATCCAGGCTTGCACACACAGAAGGAATAATCAAAAGGCAGTCAGTCAGTCCGTTTGTGCATGTGCTAAAAAGTGGAGGCTGCATTGTTAACCTCTAATGAAAAATCTAGGAAAAACTGCTGCATACTGTGTTTAGAGAACTCATGTTTGCTCTGAAGTTAAAGTCATAAGGAATTTAGCTTTCAGTCTGTTTTAGGTGTCTTTAGGAAAATATACCTAAAGACCAATATCAAAAGAAATTGGAGCAGGAGCAGGCCAGTCAGCAAACACTTTATTCAACACTAGGAGTAATATAGAAGGCAATAAAGGTGAACAAGCCATAAGATTAAAAACAGAACTTCAGTAAGACAGAACAACAGAACTACTTCAAGATGTATAAACCTGGAAAAGAAGTGGCAATGAATTAAACACTCAAATAAAACATGAACTACAGATAGTGGAAATTTGAAACAAACACAGAATGTCCAGTAGCAGATTGTTCTGCAAACAACTTTGTTCGCATAGAAACATTTCTGTCCTGGCCCTGCTGCAATGTTCCAATGAAGCATAACACAAGCTCAAGGACAATCACCTTAATTTCCACTTTGCCCCACCACCCACATCCCCTACCTTTGTCTTTTTTGTGTCATATTTACTTTACTAAGTATAGAGGGCCTATTCTTCCCCATCACATTTTTTTTCTCCCTTTCACCACTACTAACATTCCTTTTGTCTTTTTGTACTGAGCCTCGAAACCATGTATTTATTTCACCCCACCACCACCTCTGTCAAATCAGAAACATTTTCCAAGATGTTTCAGTTCTGAAGAAGAGTCATACAGGACTTGAAAAGATAACTGTCTCTCACACAACAGATGCTGCAAAATCTGCTTGAGTTTCTCTAGCACTCTGTGTTTCAAATTTCCAGCATCCACTGTTTTTTTGCTGCTGAAAGGATCACTATTGAGCTTATCAGCAGCAAATGTAAGAGAGTATCATTCTGTGACTGGAGGAGCATTGAACTTTGCAACTGTGAGTGGCTTTGTGGTTCAATTTCCATAGCAGGTGACGTTACCATGAAGATCCCACCTTCTCGACCTCATCCCTCTACCGAGGCCTGGTGATCCGCAGGTTAACCCCATCACTAGTTGTTTCTTTCTCTCTCTAATGAGAGGACAACCTGTGGTCCTCTGGGATTATGGCAATTTTACCTTATATCATCATAGCTGCAGTTTTAACACCAGACCCAGACAGAGAATCCTCAGAACTACAAAATTCAAAAGATTCACAATCCTTTGAAATTTCTTACCTCAATCCTAAATGGCCAAGCTGTTACACCAGAACTATAAACCTGAGTCCTGACTCTTAACCATTTTAAAAAGTCAAGTCTCTGAAACATTTTATCTATTACAACAATTACAATACCCATTCGTCAAAATTCTTGGGATTAGAACAGATTATATTCGACATTTTCTTATAAGATAATTCCCTCAGCCCAGAAACCTGCCTTGTCTTTTTCCACTTACAGTCATAAAGTCATAGAGATGTACAGCATGGAAACAGACCCTTCGGTCCAACTCGTCCATGTCAAACAGATATCCCAACCCAATCTAGTCCTACCTGCCAGCACCTGGCCCATATCCCTCCAAAACCATCCAATTCATATACCCATCCAGATGCCTTTTAAATGTTACAATGTACCAGCCTCCACCACGTCCTCTGGTAGCTCATTCCATACACGTACCACACTCTGAGTGAAAACATTGCCCCGTAGGGCTCTTTTATATCTTTCCCCTCTCATCCTAAACCTATGCCCTCTAGTTCTCCGAGCCTAGGGAAGAGACCTGGTTTATTTATCCTAATCATGATTTTATAAATCTCTATAAGGTCACCCCTCAGCCTCCGACACTACAGGCAAAACAGCCCTAGCCTATTCAACCTCTCCCTATAGCTCCAATCCTGGCAACAGCCTTGTAAATATTTTCTCAACCCTTTCAAGTTTCACAACATCTTTCCGATAGGAAGGAAACCAGAATTGCACGCAATATTCCAGAAGTGACCTAACTGATGTCCTGTACAGCCACAACATGACCTCCCAACTCCTGTACTCAATGCTCTGACCAATAAAAGAAAGCATACCAAACGCCTTCTTCACTGTTCTATCTACCTGCGACTCGACTTTCAAGGAGCTATGAATCTGCACTCCAAGGTCCCTTTGTTCAGCAACACTCCCTCGGATCTTACCATTAAGTGTATAAGTCCTGCTAAGATTTGTTTTCCCAAAATTCAGCACCTCACATTTATCTAATTTAAACTCCGTCTGCTACTTTTCAGCCCATTGGCCCATCCGATCAAGATCCTGTTGTAATCTGAGCTAACCTTCGCTGTCCACTATACCTCCAATTTTGATGTAATCAGCAAACTTACTATCTATACCACTTATGCTCACATCTCACATCCAAATAATTTATATAAGTGATGGAAAGCAGTGGACCCAGTACCGATCCTTGTGGCACTCCACTGGTCACAGGTCTCCAGTCTGAAAAACAACCCTGCACCACAATCACCCTCTGTCTTCTACCTTTGAGCCAGTTCTGTATCAAAATGGCGAGTTCTCCATGTATTCCTGAGATCTAACCTTGCTCACCAGTCTCCCATGGGGAACCTTGTCGAACACTTTACTGAAGTCCAAATAGATCACATCTACTGCTCTGCCCTCATCAATCTTCTTTGTTACTACTTCAAAAAAACTCAATCAAGGTTTACTTTAGCTACCTAGCCCTTCACAGCTCTTTAATATCTTTACACCTTACTTACTCTGAAAAGTTGTGTAAAACTATCTGTCAGATATCTTATGTCATTCCTCTGTTACAGACAGGGACTTGAACCAGAGGCAAGGACTCTTTCACTCCACCTCAACATTCTCTCTCATATAATTGCATCGTCAGCAAACTTGGATGCCTTTCACTTGATACTCTTGTTTATACATTTGATTCTCACATCAAATTATTTTTATAGATTATAGGCAGCTGAGAGCCAAGCATTGACCAAAGCAAGTTATCATTAAACCATCAGATGCCTTTTAGAATCATATCAGAAGAGTTCAGAGTTTATCTTCTGCCTGTACTTCTAAGAGGGAATAATTCAACGAGAACAAAGAATGTAAGAAATGTATTTGAGAAAATATGAAGTGCTAATATTAGTAAGCATTTGTGGCATCATACCTGTCTGACTCCTCATCTGAATCTTCCAGATCATCAGCACTTTTTGGAAGAGCAAGAAGTGCTTTACCTTTTAGTTGTCCACCAAATACAAATACATCATTTTTAAGTTGTTGGGCATGTTTCACTACATCTTCTGATACCACCTGAGGCCAGGTAGTCATATTGTCAGTGTTTGTGAAAAGCGTGCATACTACCTAGAAGACAAGAATCATCATGAGTTTTGAAAAACAATAAACACAAAATATGAAAGCTATCATTGAACAAAATATTGATAGATTTTCCTAATTAAGGTAAGTATAATGGACTGTTTTAAATGCTTACTCTTTATAACTGTGAGAATAAAATTGTACTAATAATGTGGATTTTACAAATTCATTTTCTAACTTAAATCAATAGAGTATCAAACATGCATTTATGACACTTGTTTATGAAAATCTCTATTCAGATATGACAATGCTACAATTTGGCCATTACTTATTTACTCTTACATATTTGAGCTTCACCTCAAAGTATGTTATAAAATCATTAATTATTTACAAAAGAATATAGACATTTGTCTATATTTAGTTCACCTAACCAAAAAGATTCTAATTCCCTCTTACCAGTCAGTGAGACTGGTCTATATTCAAGAACACTGCAGCCAATATAATTGGGTGTGTGATGACCATCACAGACTTCATCAGGAAGTGGTTAGAGGACTGCATGCCAAAAAAATTAATCTGAATGTTCCCCACCTGGAAACTATGGATGAACTGGGAGATCCACTCTCTACTGAAGTGCAGATCTGAGGTGCACCCCATGATTGTAAGATTTTTGAATGGATCGCTCAAATACTAAAGTTGATCTCTCTCTGCACTTGTTCTCCAGCTGTAACACGGTATTCTGTTTTCTGTTGTATCACCCTGATGTACTTATATGTGCCAGAATAGCACACAAAACAAAGCTTTCACTGAATTTCAATATATTTAACAATATCAAATCAAAACAAATCAAACCTGGCATCTAATTGGTGTTGAAATATTTTTAGTGCTAGGGTTGGCCATGACTGAGCAGCACAAATTGGCTAACAGTAGTTAGAAAGCTTGAGAAAATATTTGCTAAAGCAGTTGTCACAATGTTGGTCTTTTTACAAGGATAATATGCCCTTAAGTTTTTTTTCCAGAGGGGATAATTGGTCAGGCTCCAACTAGGCTGGGATTGAAAGATTTATTGGTGCCATTTTTGTTTGTGCCTAACAGATAATGCTTCAGGAAGAAAGTTTTCAAGTCTTTTTTTAAAGCAAAACTGGAAAAATCAAGGGGATGTGGCCAGCTCTCTAGCTGTGCAGGTCAGTTCAGTTCGAGGGTTACTTGAGTCAGAGTCACAGTTGAAACTGGAAGCTCTCTCCCTCCTCCTGCCCTTCTGATATCATAATCTGTAAGCTTTTTGTGTCATTTTTATTCTTTGTGCTAAGAGGTCTGTTTATGGGGATTGTTGCAAGTATTTTTGGAACAGCATCATTAAGTTGGGATAGACTGTTGGGTTTTTGGACAGGATAAGTTATCAGGTATTCTATTTTCTGTTCTTTGTGTTTCATTCCGTAATTTTGTAAATAAATTCTGTTTGTTTAAAACTTGGCAGTCACATCAGCTATTTCACAACGGGAATATCCACAAATAGCAATGTTACGGTCTAGGCTACCTGCTCAAAAATATTTTGATGGGTGGGGCCTGGTCCATAGCACAGTCTTCACAAGTAGAACAATAATAGCTCTTTAGACCCAAGGTGGCAGAACCAAGATAAATTATACAGCTGCAGTTATTCATAAGACATAGACAAGAACATTTCAAACTACATTTAATTAGTGAATCTTTTTACAATATCTGTGGTAGATTTTAGTTAAGATCCTTCAAATAATCATAGATATAGATTATGAAGTAGTCATAGATTCACCTATTTACAAAAAAAATCACAAAAAGCATAAGAGGAAAGACTTCAAATAAAAGTATGAAACCAAACCAGTCTCAGACAGTAAAAGCAGCTCCCATTTATAACAGGGAGGAATGAATCAAAGGTACAGAAACTAGCAGACATTAGAATGTGGTTTGAATGAACAGAGTATAAGACATCCAAAGCTAAATATAGGGGTGTCTAGTAAATATGGTAAGAAAGAATTTGTGCACAACTTGTTAGCTAAAGAATTCTGACATTAGGTGTAACCACATAACTTTGTTCGAACCGACATTATAACAATTAGTAAAACTCAGTATTCTTTTGTATTTCCTGTAATGTGGTTAATATGGAATTTAAAAGATTCTTAAGTGATAGACAAGTATCCAATTAATTGACAGTTAACGTGGTGCAGCTGGCAAATATTTGGGAAGGAATGTACTTGAGTATAGTTTCCATTGTGAAAAGCCCCGAGAAGGAAGATAAGCAAGTCTGGGAAACATCATGAGACCATGGAGGACCAGGGGTTGATCACAAGTCTGTCCATCTCCAGCCATGCAGTTATATAATTACATTAATTGGAAATGTATGTAATAAATTAATAATATTATTCATTTGTAAATGTTAAAGGCAGGATGAAGCAATTGTATAAAAATATATGTTTTCCTTTGCTCAGTGAAGAATCTTTGGATTTTCAGAGGGTTTCTTCCCACCAGAGTAATTTCAATAAACTCTTTGATGCTGGAAGTGAACTCCTGGGTATTGAGTGAATCATTTGGCCATTCCACCACAACACGAGGATTTTGGTTTCCACTAATCTTCACAGATGTATAAGTACTCTAATCACTAATTGCGGAATCGTGAGTGTGGTGCTGGAAAAGTACAGCAGGTCAAGCAGCATCCGAGAAGCAGGAGAATCGACATTTCGGGCATAATCCCTTCATTAGGAATTGTGTGACAAAATTCCCTGAAATCAGCCAAAAACGTTTATCATTGGATTCTAGTCCAATTCTTACAAGTAAATTCAGATGTTTTATTCCAAATTTACCTGCCCAACATGAACAATCTCATTTACAGCTTAAGAAGATTATAAAGTTTCAGTCAGATAGAGCCAACAAAATGTAACAGGATTGGGGTATATAATCAATCTGTCCTGTGAAGAATGACTGAGTACCCAAGAGAATTTGTAACAAGGTTTTCAGATTCATAGACAAAAAGATGTGGAGGGTGAGAAGAACCTTGATACGTGTCCAAGAAGTAGAGACAAAGTAATGGCGTTCTGTGCTTGAAGGAGAGCTTAACTGAAATCCTCATTCCTGACATGAACAAATATTCCAGCAAGTATCTACTCTGTCATTCCAAAATAGTGCCGAGATCAAGACACAATGCTCCATTGGATATGAACTTGTTTTACCTAGGTTCAACATTCCTTCTTGGTCTTTAAACCCAATGAATTCAAAATTTAGGTCTGTACCATCCAATTTAAATGGGCACAAGTACCTACAGATGTTCAAAATGTTGTGTGCAGTGCTAAGAAACACTCCTAGTGCAATCTTACCAGACACACACACAGTTAGAATCTGCCAGACATGTGCAGAAAGAGCAGATTATAACATGGAAGTGGTGGAGGCTAGTACAATTGCAACACTTAAAAGGCATCTGGATGGGTATATGGGAAGGGTTTGGAGGGATATGGGCCAGGTGCTGGCAGATGGGACTAGATTGGGTTGAGATACCTGATCAGCATGGAAGAGTTGGACTGAAGGGACTGTTTCCGTGCTGTACGTCTCTCTGACTCAATGACTCAAGAAACAGTATATAATGCTGAGATTGTATTTTGACTGTTATTTTGGAGCACAGTGCACCACAGCTAAATTACACACGTATTCAGCAGCAGGAAGAAGTCCTGAACAATGCTATTCAAAGAGAAATCATTGACAAGATTCATTATTAATTAATTACTACTGGCTGTTGCTACAAATATATTTGTGTTTGCTGCTTTTGAAAGTACTTTAAAGTTGTTAAAATAGAAATGGAATGATATGGCATGTGATGAAGCACTATCTCCTGAATTCATCAGGTGAAGGGGCTAATTTCAAATAACTTGTTGGACAATTGTCACAAAGCTGGTCTCTTTTTTTCTAAAAGGTGTTCCTTTTCTCAAGGATACTTTATCCTTAGTTTTTTAACAGAGGGGTCATAAACAGCTCCCGGTTCTGATTAGACTGGTTTGGTACAGAGATTAAAGAGTATTGAGAAGCCTTTTTGCTTATATGTAAACAGAAGAGACTTCAGGCCAAAGTGATCATGTTTTAGAAGTGATCTGTATAATGAAAGGGGAGTGGTCAGCTCTCTGGTTGAGTAGTTCAGTCCAGAACTAGTTAGGAGTTCAACAGTGAGTTGTGTGGAAACAGGTTGCTAAACTCTCTCCTTCTGCCCTTCTCACTTCAACCCATAAGCATTTGCTCCATTTTTACTGTTTTTTAAGAGGAGTTGCTTATTGAGGCTGTTGTGTATATTCAGAACAGAATAATTAAGTCTAGTTTGGACTGAGTTCTGTAGGGGTTCTTTACTCTGTTCTTTGTGTATCATTGTGTAATTTTGTGAATACATTTTTCATTTGTTTTAAAACCTGGTACTCAACCTAGCTAACTTACTCCAGGTAATTTTCAATGTACTCTTGTTGAAACAAATTGCAAAGTTTTGGTCTGGGCTCTCTGCTTAAGAACATCTTGAGTGATCTGGCTAGTCCATAACACTATGACCATTTCTTTGGAGAAAGTGAGGACTACAGATGCTGGAGAGTCAGAGTCGAAAATTGTGGTGCTGGAAAAGCACATTAAGTCAGGCATCCGAAGAGCGGGAAAGTCAACCTTTCTGGCATGAGCCCTTCATTAGGAATGCATTTCTTTGGACTTCAACATGATTGGGAGTAAAAACAGAGGAAAAGGAAAGAAGGACAAGCTCTCAGAGGAGGGAAGAGAAGGGAGAGAAGTATTTTCACCAGGAGGCGTTATCCACACAATGTGTTCAGGGAATAGTTGTCCTACCAGAATCTGAGAAAGAAACAATGTGTCAGACTAGCATGCAAATAAGACTGTCCTCAATAATAGATGTCATTTCTATAGCAACATCTTCTACAACAGAGTGACTGCAACATTTCCAGTATCTGCTCATAAGCATCATGTGTCAGTCAGTTTTCAGGATAGAACAGGTGATGTTTTAATATCTCCTAGTTTGTTGTCCAACTTTGCGTATTCCAGGTCATTAAGACTCTGTATTCCAACGATGCAGCATACATAAAATGAGAGCTATGCTCCATACGGAAGAATGGTATAGCAAGCAATGAAACAATGCCTCCACTGGCTGGGTTGCCATCTCAATATTTCATTTTTGTCACAAACCTTACTTTCCTTGTGTTATCGAATGTCACAATATTCATTTGGCCACAGTGCAAGCATAAGTGCCAATATAAACAATCTGCAGCAAATGTAGAAATCAAAGTGTACCACATGACGCAAAAAAAATCAACAACTTACCTGTACAAATGGCACCTGAGCCCTTGTTTGTCTAAATGAAATGTTATAGCATGAATGTGACATGGCTGAAGAAACAAGTAATTATGCCTGGAGTGTCATGTTTCAGAGTGCTCCATTGCAGTTGTTAGATAGCAGCAAAGACCTCAGATATTTGGCTGAATTAGGCCATTGAATCTATCTGTTGAGTCTGCTGATCCATTCCATGAGCTCATGGTCAATCTAATAATCCTCAACTTCACTTTCCTTCCTTTTTCCCATAACCCTTGATTTCTTTACTAATTAAAATCTATTTATTTCAGCCTTGAATAAACTTAATGACACAGCTTCAACAACTCACTGTGGTAAATAATTCTATAGATTCACAGTGTCTGAGAGAACGTTCTCTCATTTTTTGTCTTAAATGTATGACCCTTTATTCTGAGATGATACCCTCTGGTCCTAGACTCTCCCACAAGAGAAAACAACCTTTCTGCATCTGCCCTTTCAAATGCTCTAAAAATCTTGTACATTTCAATAACATCACCTCTTAATCTTCTATGTTCCAATTACTACAGGCAATCTACTCAATATCTCTTATAAGGCAGTCTTTCCATGCCTGGTATCAAACTAAGTTAACCTTCTCTGGACTGCCTTTCCTTGGATAAGGGACCCAATACTGTCCACAGTGTTCCAGCTATGGTTTGATAAGTGTTTTTAATAGTTTTCGCAAAATCTCCCTACTTTTATATTCCATTTCATTTGAAGGAAAAGGCCAAAATTCCATTTGCTTTACCTATTACCTGCTGAACTTGGATACTAGCTTTTTGAGCTTCACGGAAAAGGAATCCTAAATCCCTCTATTCTGCAGTTTTCTGCAGTCTTTCCACATTTAAATAATATGCAGTTTCTCCATTCTTCCTGCCAAACTGCATCACCTAGCATTATCCCATGTTATTTTCCATCTGACAAGTTTTGCCCACTTGTTTAACCTGTCTATAATGCTCTGCAGATTCTGTGTGTCATTCTCACACCTTTCCACCAATTTTTGTGTCATTTGCAAACTTACCTGTTGTCCATTCACTTTCCTCTTTTAACAAATGAAATTATATTGTAAATAGTTGTGGCCCCAGCACTGATCCCTGTGGCACTTCCACTAGTTTGCATGTTGTCATCCTGAAACTGCCCTCCTTATCCTAACTCCTTATCCTAACATCCTATTAGTTAGCTATTCCGCTATTCATGCTAATATACTATCCCAATACTCTACCTTATTAAGTAGCCTAATGTTTGGTACCTTATCAAATGCCTTCCAAAAATCCAAATATTACATCTGCTGCTTCCCGTTTATCTATCTGCTTCTTCTCATGTTCTTGGTACCTCTTCAAAGAATTCTAGTTAATTTGTCAGGCATGATTTCCCATTCAAAAAACCATGCTGACATTGCTTGATCATATTATGTATTTCTAAATGATCTGCTGTTAGATAATTTATAGTAGACTCTAACATTTTCCCAATGACAAACATTAAGCTAACTGTTCTGTAGAAGGGTTACTGGACACAAAACACTAACTCTGCTTTCTTCCCATAGATACTGCCAGACGTTGTGAGTTACTCCATCAATTTCTGTTTTTGTTTCAGATCTCCAGTATCCACAGTTCTTTGTTTCATTTTAGTATGAAGTTATGCACTTTTGGAAAGATGTATATAATATTATTTCAATGGAGCAAAAGTGCAGAAAACTGCCACAGGCAGGGATTTGGGCATTCTCATGCACAAATTACAAATAGCTATCATCAAAGTTCAGTCAGTAATAAGGAAGGCAAATGCATTGGGCCTTTATTTCAAAAGGAAAGAAACATAAAATGGGAAAGGCTATGCAAGGCAAGAGTCAGGCCACATCTACAGTGAACAGATTTAATCCCATTATCTGAGGAAAAATATACTGGCTTTGGGGGCAATTTAAAGAAGGTTTGTTATGTTGATTCCAATTATGCACAGATTTTTTTCATGACAAGAGATTCAGTAGGTTGGGCTTGCATTCCTTAGGATTTAAAGGAATTAACAGAGTCCTTGTTGAAAGACAAGAGACTCTAAGAAGGCTTGACAGGGTGGATGCGAAGACACTTTTTTCTCTTCTGGGAGAATCTAAGACCAAAGGGCATAATCTCAGAGCAAAGGGTCACTCACTTAAGGCAGAGATTAGGACAGTAGTCTCAGAGAGTAGTCAATCAGTGGAATTCTTTACCACAGAGAGTTGTTGAGGCTGATCCATTAAAATATATTCAAGGCTGAGATAGACAGTTCTTTAATCTGTAATGGAATCAAGGGTTATGAGGAAAATGCTGGAAAACAGAGACGAAAACAGAGTTGAGATCAGCCGTGATCTCATCAAATACTGGAGCAGATATGAAAGGCTGGATAGCATAGTTCTGTTTAAATGTCTTATGGTATTATTACCACTATTTCACCACCTCCTCCTTAACAAATGTTCTATTTGCCCACTGTTATGTCTGAACAACATTGGATGAATTAAGTTGCTCACATTGTTTCCTATAGTTCTGAGATTATTCTTTTACCTAACAATATGGTGATGAATTAACTGTTACTGTGTCCAAACATGTCACAAGTTACATTTTTCTGTGCATTTTCTGGGTCTCTTTTGATACAAAATTGAGATTAGATTGCTTCGTGTTATCTTTTATACTTTTGGTCACAAAGTAGTCATATATTTCAATTCCCAACTCTGTTTCTAAACCATTTAGGTTTTCCAAAATTATATTTGGGTAATTAAAGCTGTCCATGAATGCAATGCTTTTCTTCTCACATATCCCTCCTACTTCTTCATAAATCATTATATATTTTCTTTCTGATGAAAGAAAATTGACATCTTGGTTGTCAATAGGATTGCCAATTGTAGTTTAATCTTTTCCACATTCGAAATGTCTCGCCAGATGTACAAAATAATATGGTAAATTTGCAATCATTGTACCCTAGAAAATGAGCCAGACAGGACTGAAAATCAGTGGAAGGTAAATTTAAAGTATTACTCAAAGTCTAACAAATATATCAAGAAAATGTTAGACAGTATAATACAGCCACAAACATTGCAGCACTTCAAGGTTGAACCTTAACAGAACATTTTTGTGCATAAATACAGAATAAAGCTCAATTATCTGAAAGAAAAACAGAGTACTGTAGATATTAGAAATCTAAAACAAGACCAGAAAATTCTGGGAATATTCAATGAGCCTGGCAGTATCTGTGGAGAGAAAAAGTTAATTCTGAAGGGTTATTGACTCAAAACATTAACTCTGTTTCTCTCTCCAAAGATACTGTTAGGCCAACTGAGTAATTCCAGCATTTTGTATTTTTTCTTCAATTATCAAAATATTCTTTAACTATACTGAAACTCTCTTAATGAAGTAGGACAATTTTCTGTCACTCACCTCTTCAAGCACAGTTAATAACTGCTCAACTGGCGAATTGCTAATATCACCAACTGATAGCGAATCTCTAATGTTTTCAGGGGTGATACGCACCATTTTCTTTTTCACAAAATAAATTCCCTTAGTTTTAATTGAGGCAGGAAATCCCAAACTTGCAGTTAATTGTCCAACACTATTGATATAAAGTACCAGAATCATTACGTCTTCTGTATTGAAGAAGTCCATCAGCAGATTTTTGTTTTCTTCCGTCCCAGAAAATTTTGTCCATTTATCTGGTTTCATACTGAAAAACATCAGACTTAAGCTCTGTAAAAAAGCCATTCGTGGATCAGCCTCTTGTTCGTGTGTTTCCTCATCTTGTTCCATGTCTACTTAAAATTAGTTTTCCCAAATCAAAACAGGTTTTCTTGAAGTCAAGAGTATTTTGTACTTTCCTACAAAAAATGTTAGAGTAAAAGGTTATAAGAATGCTACATCTACATTAGGTCTATAAGACCATAAGACATAGGAGCGGAAGTAAGGCCATTCGGCCCATCGAGTCCATTCCACCATTCAATCATGGCTGATGGACTCCACTTACCGTAGCCCTTAATTCCTTGTAACATCAAGAATTTATCAATCTCTGCCTTGAAGACATTTAACGTCCCAGCCTCCACTGCACTCTGTGGCAATGAATTCCACAGGCCCACCACTCTCTGGCTGAAGAAATGTCTCTGCATTTCCGTTCTGAATTTACCCCCTCTAATTCTAAGGCTGTGTCCATGGGTCCTAGTCTCCTCGCCTAACGGAAACAATTTCCTAGGGTCCACCCTCTCCAAGCCATGTATTATCTTGTAAGTTTCTATTAGATCTCCCCCTAATCTTCTAGGCTCCAATGAATACAATCCCAGGATCCTCAGCCGTTCCTCATATGTTAGACTTACCATTCCAGGCATCATCCGTGTGAATCTCTGCTGGACACGCTCCAGTGCCAGTATATCCTTCCTGAGGTGTGGGGACCAAAACTGGACACAGTACTCCAAATGGGGCCTAACCAGAGCTTTATAAAGTCTCAGTAGCACAACGATGCTTTTATATTCCAACCCTCTTGAGATAAATGACAACATTGCATTCGCTTTCTTAATCACGGACTCAACCTGAATGTTTACCTTTAGAGAATCCTCAACTAGCACTCCCAGATCCCTTTGTACTTGGCTTTACGAATTTTCTCACCGTTTAGAAAGTAGTCCATGCTTGTATTCTTTTTTCCAAAGTGCAAGACCTCGCATTTGCTCACATTGAATTCCATCAGCCATTTCCTGGACCACTCTTCCAAACTGTCGAGATCCTTCTGCAGCCTCCCCACTTCCTCAGTACTACCTGCCTGTCTACCTAACTTTGTATCATTGGGAAACTTTGCTAGAATGCCCCCAGTCCCTTCATCCAGATCATTAATATATAATGTGAACAGCTGCGGCCCCAACACTGAACCCTGCGGGACACCATTCTGAAAAAGAACCTTTTATCCCAACTCTCTGCCTTCTGTCAGACAGCCAATCCTCAATCCATAGCAGTAGCTCACCTCGAACACCATGGGCCCTCATCTTGCTCAGCAGCCTCCCGTGTGGCACCTTATCAAAGGCCTTTTGGAAGTCTAGGTAGACCACATCCACTGGGTTTCCCTGGTCTAACCTACTTGTCACCTCTTCAAAGAATTCCAACAGGTTTGTCAGGCACGACCTCCCCTTACTAAATCCACGTTGACTTGTTCTAATCCGACCCTGCTCATCCAAGAATTTAGAAACCTCATCCTTAATGATGGATTCTAGAATTTTACCAACAATTGAGGTTAGGCTAATTGGCCTATAATTTTCCATCTTTTGTCTTGATCCTTTCTTGAACTTTCTTCCAATCATCCGGGACTTTCCCTGACTCCAGTAACTTTTGAAAGATCTCAACCAATGCCTCCGCTATTTCCTCAGCCACCTCCCTCAGAACTCTAGGATGTAGCCCATCGGGGCCAGGAGATTTATCAATTTTAAGACCTTTTAGCTTTTCTAGCACTTTCTCTTTTGTAATGGCAACCATACTCAACTCAGCCCCCAACTCCCTTTAATTGTTGGGATATTACTCATGTCTTCCACTGTGAAGACTGTTGCAAAGTACTTATTAAGTTCTCCTGCTATTTCCTTATCTCCCATCACTAGGCTTCCAGCATCAGTTTGAAGTGGCCCAATGTCTACTTTTGCCTGTCGTCTGTTTCTTATGTATTGAAAGAAACTTTTACTATCATTTCTAATATTACTGGCTAGCCTACTTTCATATTTGATCCTCTCCTTCCTTATTTCTGTCTTTGTTATCCTCTGTTTGTTTTTATAGCCTTCCCAATCTTCTGATTTCCCAGTGCTCTTGGCCACTTTATAGGATCTCCCTTTTTCTTTGATAGATTTCCTGACTTCTTTTGTCAGCCATGGCTGTCTAATCCCTCCCCGGATAATCTTTCTTTTCTTGGGGATGAACCTCTGTACAGTGTCCTCAATTATACCCACAAACTCCTGCCATTTTTGCTCTACTGTCTTCCCCGCTAGGCTCTGCTTCCAGTCTATTTTCGTCAGTTCTTCTATCTTGCCCTCATAATTACCTTTATTTAACTGTAACACCATTACATCCTTCTCTCTTTCAAACTGCAGACTGAACTCTACCATATTATGATCGCTGCTTCCTAAGTGTTCCCTTACTTTAAGATTTTTTATAAAGTCTGGTTCATTACGTAGCACTCGGTCCAGAATAGCCTGCTCCCTTGTGGGCTCCATGACAAGCTGTTCCAAAAAGCCATCCTGTAAGCATTCCATGAATTCCCTTTCTTTGGATCCACTGGCAACATTATTTACCCAGTCCACCTGCATATTGAAGTCTCCCATGATCACCGTGACCTTGCCTTTCTGACATGCCTTCTCTATTTCCCGGTACATGTTGCGCCCCTGGTCCTGACCACTGTTAGGAGGTCTGTACATAACTCCCACTATAGATTTTTTGCCTTTGTGGTTCCTCAATTCCACCCACACAGACTCCACATCATCCGACGCTATGTTGTCTTCCACACCTTACTTGATGCTTACATTTTTGTCGCAGTGCTATGTTCATGCTTGTCTTACTAAAAGATTCTCCTTACATATTTATAGATAAAACTATTATCAATCAATCTAATGTACATAGTACTTTCACCAGGATCACTGCTACATCCCTTAGTTTTTTATTGAACAGTCCACCACAGTAGGAGACCATTCACCCATTAGAGTCAATACACAGGAGGGCATGTGTCCCATCAAGTCCATGAGTCATACAGTTTAAGATTCATAGGGGTTTCACTCTCCAGAAAGCTAGCAATCTGGTTAGTTCAATTCCTCATTTGCTTCATTTTGCTGCAATTTTAGTTCCTACGTGTACCCATCTAATTTCATTTAAAATACTGATTACCCTCTGCTTTTGCCATCCTCATAGAAAGCAAGTTCTAGGTCATTACCATTCATGGCATAAAACTAGTCATTTTCTAATGTCCCTCTGCATCTCATGCTCAAATCTCTGTCCTGTAGTCTTTCTACCATCAGCTAGTGGGGACAACTATTTTTGTGTATCTTATTTAAACTTGTCATTAGCCTGCACACCTCTATTAAAATCTCCCCTCAACCTAACATCCCCCTGCATCACTTGTTCAAATCTCTGTCTCTTAGTCTTTCTACCATCTTCAAGTTGGGACTTTTTTTTGTGTAACATGTTAAAATTTTCTATTAGTCTCTAATAAAATCTCTCCTCAACCTACTTCTACAACCTTAAGTTTCAGATAAACTGCTTAATTCTTGACAACATCTCAGCAAGTGGGAGGATTTGAATGTGTCCCCAAAACTTTAGTCTAGGCCTTTGATTATTATTCCACCGTGATTAACACCACACCAGCAACTGTCCTCATGAAACTCAACATCCTATATGTTCTGCTGATGACTACCACATTATACCCTGGTACTTTCAAAGAGCTATGCTCATGAACTCTCAGATCTGTGTATCCCTGAACACTCTTTGGAACCATGTCATTAAGTTTATATTGTCACTTCCTATTGCTCACACTTCTATGTATTAATTTCTATCTTTACTTGTCCATTCTGCTATCCTATCCATTTTCAATACAGTTGATTGGTACAGTTGTTACTGTTTGACTCACCTCCATGTTTGCTATGGTGTATTCAATTTATTTCCAATACCCTAGTTATTTCCCTGGTTACTTCACCACTTCAAGTGAATATTTAATTCTCTTTTGAAAGTTATTCCCAAATTCCAGATCATAACTTGTGATTTCTTTTCCTCACATCACCTATCATTCTTTTTGCAAATTATCTTCAATCTCTGTCTTCCAGCTGCTAACTTTTCTGACACTGGAAGAATTCTCATTTATCTATCAAAACCTTTCATGAACTTGAACATTATCAAATTTCCACATTTTTTTTTTTCTCCAGGAAGAACCCTAGATTCTCTAACTTCTCCATGTAACTGATGTCTTTTATCTCTGGTGGAGTTCTTATAAATCTCCCATGAATCCACTACAAGACTTTGTTGTCATTCTTAAAGCACAGTGCTGTCATTTTCAAAGACTTATATACATACACCCTCAGGTTTATTCTATCCTATTTTAAATGTTGTCTTGCCATGGAAAGATATTTATGCTCGAGAACCACATTTCTATTCTCCAAAACCCAAGTTAGAATCAGTTTCAATAATAGTCAGTACAAAAGCAAGTACTAATATAGTGTTCCATTTCTCTTCCAATATTCTGGTCTTTCACCGTGTTCCTACAATCTGTCTTCTCCTGAAAGAGGATTGTATTATATTAATTGACTGAAACAGTCCCCAGATCAATAATCAAAATCAGACCAGTACAATAAAATCAAAAGTACTGTAGTCATTGTGGCTAGAACAAAAACCCAAGATTTAAGATTTTAATTTTCTGACATAGAGCACATAATGGGAGATAAATCATAAAAGTGTTTGTCAGGGGCAAGGAACAAGATGCCTTAATCTCATTAATAAGTACAGCTTCAATATTAGATAAATTAATGTATCTCTTCACCTTTAGCAATCTTGAAAGGACATTAGTACATTCAGATACTGGATGGGAATCTTTCAGGTTATGAAGGTGTCACCTATTCAAAAGATCTAAGTTATACCTTTGCTGACTTCGGCTCAGCTTTTCCGAGGTATTAGTGCTTTTAACACTGATTGCTAACAAAACCTTCAATGACATCCTTAGAAAAATTGAAAACTGGTCTTTTTTACTCCAGCTTACAACAAGGGATCAGTGGTGGGTCCACTTTTGCTTGTCATTTACAAATCATTTGGATGAGAATTTAGAAGGCTATGTTAGTAAGTCGGTGGATTTTACCAAAGTTGGTGGTATAGTCAAAATTGAAGAAGGTCATCTATGATTACAAAGGGATCTTGATCAAATGGGCCAATAGGATGGAATTTAATTTAGATAAATTTGTATTTGCATTTTGGTAATACAAACATAGACAGAACTTAGTTAAAGGTAGGGCTTTGGGTAGTGTTGAAAATGTGTTGCTGGAAAAGAGCAGCAGGTCAGGCAGCATCCAAGGAGCAGGAGAATCGACGTTTCAGGCATGAGCCTCACTTTCTCCTTGGGTAGTGTTGTCGAACAGAGAAACCTAGAGGTTCAGCATGTTTGAAAGTTGCATTATAGTTATACAGCGTGGTTAAGAAGGTGTTTAGTACACTTGCCTTCATTGCTTAAACCAATGAGTATAGGAGTTAGAAAGTCATGTTGAAGTTGTACAGAACATTGGTGAGGCCACAGTTGAAGTCCTGTGTACTGTTCTGGTCGCCCTGCTATAGAAAGGATATTAAATTGAGAGGGTTCAGAAAAGATTTACAAGGATGTTACTGGAACTGGAGAGTTTGACTTATAAGGAGAGGCTGGATGGGCTGGGAAGTTTTGTACTGCAGCAAAGGAAGTTGAAGAGTGACCTCATAAAGGATTGTAAAATCATACCAACATAAATAAGGTGAATAGCAAAGGTCATTTCCCCATGGTGGGGGGAATTCAAAACTAGGGGACACATTTTTACGGTGAGAGGAAAAAGTTATTAAAGGGACCTGAAGGACAATCTTTTCGACACAGAGGGTGGTTTGTATGTGGAATGAACTTACTGAAGAAGTGGTTGATTCAGGTACAGTCACAAAATTTTAAAAAACATTTACATAGGCAAATGAATAGGAAAGGTTTAGAAGGATACGGGCCAAATGCAGGCAAGTAGGACTAGCTTAGTTTGGAAAACTTGGTCAGCATGGACGAGTTGGACCAAAAGGTCTCTTTCCATGCTTTATGACTCAATGACTCTATAACCATTGAAATCCCTGCCAAAATAATGTGGCTCCTACTAAATTTGAGTGCAGCACCTCAATAACCTATGCCTCACTTATGAATTTTGTGCAGATTCTGTCCAGGTTTGATTTGCTGCTAATGGGATACAGTCCTTTTATGAGCTGTACAATATCTTACTGGATCAGCACACTCACAGAAAGCTTTGTAGATTTATCTTTTAGATCGTTTAAACACAATTATTCTAGCCCAGATGAGAAAGCAGAGCTCTCTCATACTCTCAGGGTAACGGTTTGTACAACCTCAATATGACGTCCCAACTCCTTTATGAGTTGCTACTAATGTTCTAGGTGCTGGCTTGGCAAGTAAGATTTTCCCAGGCAGTAAGCAAGTTCAAAGAGCTTGAATTGGCTCAATTGCTCATTCCTTTAATAGTGAAATGAAAGTCACTACAGTCCAGTATAAAAGCAAATTACTGCGAATGCTGGAATCTGAAACCAAAAGAGAAAATGCTGGAAAATCTCAGCAGGTCTGGCAGCATCTGTCAGGAGAGAAAAGAGCTGACATTTTGAGTCTAACTGACGCTTTGTCAAAGCTTTGTCATTAGAGAAAAACAAGTGGTGGTGAGTTTAACCTCAGGGTCACCAGCCTCTGATGAGGGACGAAGTTGAAAATGCATGGCCCTCCCGGTGACCTCATCCAGAACAGGAATTGAATTAATGGTTGGCATTACCCTGCATCGTAAGCTAGCCATCGTGCAAACGTTGCTAATAGATCCTTTTAATAAAGTGATCAACTGGGTGAGTGGAGTTGGGCTGGTTCATTGTTTTGTAGTTTCTCTCAAATTTTGATTCAACTTTAATTTGACTCTGCAATTCACAGCCCAATGGATGCCCATACTGATGTTCATGAATGGAGACATTTGTGTCCACTGAGAGCACAAAACATCTGCATGGCTGTCATGTAAACGTTCCACGTCACCATGCTGTATCTGCTTGGGGGTTCTGCTTACAACTGCAAATCATCCAATCCCTTTCAGTTAATGCAGTCACCAGAAGTTAATTCATGAACTCCTATACAGAGCTAAATTTGTTTAGATTTTAATAACTGTCAAGAAATTGAGAGTGAATCATTCCAGTAATCTTTACTGCGCTTTAGGTTCCACCTGTTCAAAACCTTCGCCTGTTGGTATTGGTATGTGAAGAGAAAAAATATGCAATGACAGTGTCAGAAACAACGGATATTGTAATCGGGAACAGAGAGATGGCAGAGCAATTAACTACATATCATTCGATTCTCTTTCACAAAGGAGGACACAAACAACATCCCAAAAATGTTGGGGAATGCAAAGTCTAATAAGAGGGGCTAACTGAAGAAAATTAGTATTAGAACAGAAATGACCTTGAAGAAGTTGAAAGAAGTAAAGACTGATAAATCTCCAGGGCCCTCGTACTTAAAGAAGTAATCCCATAAATAGTGGATGCGTTGTTGATCATCTTTCAAGATTCTGTAGAATTGGAGGGCAGCTAAAATAACACCATTGTTTAAAAAGAAAGAGGTAGAGAGGAAACAGGAAATTATAGGCCAATTAGATTGACATCAGTAGTATGGAAAATGCTACAAAGTTGAAACTTTATTGCTGGAACAGCACAGCAGGTCAGGCAGCATCCAGGGAACAGGAGATTCGACGTTTCGGGCACAGGCCCTTCTTCAGGAATGAGCAGAGAGTGTTCAGCAGGAGAAGATAAAAGGTAGGGAGGAGGGACTTGGAGGAGGGGCGTTGGAAATGTGATAGGTGGAAAGAGGTCAAGGTGAGGGTGATAGGTCGGAGTAGGATGGAGGCGGAGAGGTCAAGAAGAAGACTGCAGGTCAGGAAGGCGGTGCCGGGCTGGAGGGATCCGGCTGAGACAAGGTGGGGGGAGGGAGGATGAAGAAACTGGTGAAGTCCAAGTTCATCCCCTGCGGTTGGAGGGTTCCCAGTCGGAAGATAAGACGCTCCTCCTCCGACCGTCGGGTTGTTGTGGTTTGGCGGTGGATGAGTCCAATGACCTGCATATCCTCGGTGGAGTGGGAGGGGGAGTTGAAATGCTGTGCTACAGGTTGGTTGGGTTGGTTCGTCCGGGTGGCCCAGAGGTGCTCTCTGAATCGCTCCGCAAGTAGGCGGCCTGTCTCCCCAATATAGAGGAGGCCACACCGGCTGCAGCGGATGCAGTAGATGATGTGGGTGGAGGTGCAGGTGAATCTGTGGCGGATATGGAAGTTTCCTTTGGGGCCTTGGAGAGAAGTGAGGGGGGAGGTGTGGGCGCAAGTGTTGCACCTCCTGCGGTTGCAAGGGAAGGTGCCGGGAGTGGAGGTTGGGTCGGTGGGGGGTGTGGATCTGACAAGGGAGTCGCAGAGGGAGTGGTCTCTACGGAAAGCTGATAGGGGAGGGGAGGGAAATATATCCTTGGTGCTGGGGTCTGTTTGGAGGTGGCAGAAGTGACGGCGGATGATGCGCTGTACATGGAGATTGGTGGGGTGGTAGGTGAGGACCAGTGGGGTTCTGTCCTGGTGGCAGTTGGAGGGGCGGGGCTCAAGGGCGGAGGAGCGGGAAGTGGAGGAGATGCGGTGGAGGGCACCGTCGACCACGTCGGGGGGGAAATTGCGGTCCTTGAAGAAGGAGGCCATCTGTGTTGTACGAAATTTTGAACTGGTCCTCCTGGGAGCAGATGCGGCGGAGACGAAGGAATTGGGAGAATGGGATGGCGTTTTTACAGGGGGCAGGATGGGAGGAGGTGTAGTCCAGGTAGCTGTGGGAGTCGGTTGGTTTGTAGTAGATGTCCGTGTTGATTCGGTCGCCTGAGATAGAAACAGAAAGGTCTAGGAAGGGGAGGGAGGATGCCTTTACTGGTCAGTGCATTGAGTATAGGGTTTGAGATGTCATGTTTTGGCTGTACAAGATATTAGTGAGGCCACTTTTAGAATACTACATACAATTCTGGTCGCCCTGCTGTAAGAAAGATGCTGTTAAACTTGAAAGGGTGTAAAAAAGATTTAAAATGATGTTGCTGGGGTTGGAGGGTTTGAGCTATAAGGAGAGACTGAATAGGCTGGGGCTATTTTCCATGGAGTGTCACAAGGCTGAGGAGGTGACCTTTTCGAGGTTTATAAAATTATGACGGGCATGGATAGGGTGAATAGCTAGATCTTTTTCCTAGGGTAGAGGAGTCCAAAACTAGACGGCACAGGTTTAAGGTGAGAGGGGAAAGATATAAAAGAGACTTAAGGGACAACTTTTTCAAGCAGAGGGTGGCGAGTGTTTGAAATAAGCTGCCAGAGGAAGTGGGAAAAAGTGAGGACTGCAGATGCCGGAAGTCAGAGTCTAGATTAGAGTGGTGCTGGAAAAGCACAGCAGGTCAGGCAGCATCCCAGGAGCAGGAAAATCCTCCTTTTGGGCAAAAGCCCAGAGGAAGTGGTCGAGGTTGGCAAAATTACATTATGTAAAAGGCAATCTGAATGGGTGTGTGAATAGGAAGGGTTTAGAGTGAAATGAGCCAAATGCTGGCAAATTTATTCAAAGTATTCAAGCACTGGAAATCGTTTAACATATTTCTGTGTGCAGCAAGCGAGACCGCTTCAGCATAACAGCTTCGAATACCAATGTTCAGGAGAACGAAATGATTACACAAGTTGTCTAAATATAGAAATTATATTGAAAACATGGAAATCATATTATTACCTTAGAGATCGTGCAACCTTCACAAGATCAGCCTCTAACTTCAGTTTAACGCGTATTCGTTACCGACCTTTTCAAACTAACCGACTTCCAACCGTCACTTCAGCGCGCGCCAGCGAACGAGGAGTGAGTTTGGAAGTCTTCATTTCACGGACGCGCAACAGCATTCTGGAATGTATTTATCATTTAATTTTTACAGGAAGAAAAATCACTTGTGTGATCTTTGCTCGATGAGGATCATGGTTTAACACCTGGCTTGCAATATGATGCCAAGTGATGCCAACAATGTGGGTTCAAATCCAGCTCTGGTTTGAGGGGAGATTACCACGAAGGATTCTCAACATCTCCCCTGACCGAAGTTTTAGTTAGACCGCCTTCCCTCTCGAATGAAAGAGTCGACCCATGGCTTGGTAAGACTGATAATCATGCCTTTACCTGACTCCTGTTAGTAAAAAATGGTAACTCGGCAAGCACCGTGCAAGGCAATGAGAAGATGGTACTGCAAATAAATGTGATAACAATGTGAGCTGATCATACCAACCCGATCCTCTTTATTGTTAAAGCACGAATGTACATTTTTTTTGTCGGCTTGGAGAGAAAAAAATTGAGAAAGAAAACAATTACTAGCATTTACATTTCTACTTCAAATGCTGGATTTTTTTGAATGCTAGAAATCTAAAATTTGAAAAAAAAAGAAACCAAAGCAGAACATTTTAGAAGAACTCTTAGCAAACCAAATAGTTCACGAGAAAGGAGAAGGAAGAGAGTTGAATCTTCCAGGTCAGTTGTGACCTGTGTCCTCTACCTGCTATTTTTTGCCATCTCGTTCCAGCATGGAGTTTTTACTTGTGGTGCATTTGGACACACTCAAATCTTTGCCTCTTGTAACTTGTCAAGTGTTGCTACCTTTCCTCCTGAGTAGCAACAACTACTGAACATCAGTTTAAATCACCAGAGTGCAGATTGTTTATTTGGATCACTTTCTAATGTGGGTTCTTTGTGTCTTCAGACAAGTTCATAGAAGATAGAACAGTTACAGGCCACTCGACCCACGATGTTGTGCCGATCATTTGTCTTAATCTAAGATCAACCTAACCTACACACCCCTCAATTTACTGCTCTCTGTCCTTGTCCAGCAATCGTTTAAATGTCCCTAACGTCTCTGACTCTACTACCACTGCTGGCAGTGCATTCCACGCACCCACCACTCTCTGCATAAAAATAACCTACTTCTAACATCTCCTTGATACCTTCCTCCAATCACCTTAAAATTATGATCCCTCATGACAGCCATTTCTGACCTAGAGTCATAGAGCATGGAAACAGACCCATTGGTCCAACCCGTCCACGCCAACCAGACATCCCAACCCAATCTAGTCCCACCTGCCAGTCCCGGCCCATATCCCTCCAAACCCTTCCTATTCATATACCCATCCAAATGCCTCTTAAATGTTGCAATTGTACCAGCCTCCACCACATCCTCTGGCAGCTCATTCCATACACGTACCACCCTCTGTGTGTAAAAGTTGCCCCTTAGGTCTCTTTTATATGTTTCCCCTTTCACCCTAAACCTATGCCCTCTAGTTCTGGACTCCCCAACCCAGGGAAAACCCAGGTCTATTTATCCTATCCATGCCCCTCATAATTTTGTAAACCTCTTTAAGGTTACCACTCAGCCTCCGACGCTCCAGGGAAAACAGCCCCAGCCTGTTCAGCCTCTCCCTGTAGCTCAGATCCTCCAACCCTGGCAACATCCTTGTAAGTCTTTTCTGAACCCTTTCAAGTTTCACAACATCTTTCCGATAGGAAGGAGACCAGAACTGAACGCAATATTCCAACAATGGCCTGACCAATGTCCTGTACAGCCGCAACATGACCTCCCAACTCCTGTACTCAATACTCTGACCAATAAAGGAAAGAATACCAAATGCCTTCTTCACTATCCTATCCACCTGCGATTCCACTTTCAAGGAGCTATGAGTTTCTGGCTATCTACTCTATCTTTGCCTCTCATTACCTTGTACACCTCAATCAAGTCACCTTTCTTCCTTCTTTTCTCCAGTGTGAAAAGCCCAAGTTCACTCAACCTCTCTTTATAAGACAAGCCCTCCAATCCAGGCAGTATCCTGTTAAATCTCCTCTGCACTCTCTCTAAAGCATCTACATCCTTCCAATAATGAGGTGACCAGAACTGGACACAATATTCCAAGTGTGGTCTAACTAAGGTTTATGATCAGACTTCTTTGTTATTGATAAATAGTATTAATACAATACATGATGGTAAGATTGCAGAACAGCATGCTACATGCTGTACAAATCCAAATTCATGGCATACCCCTAACAATTATCACTTAAGTTTCACTGACATCAGAACTGAATTCAGAGGTTTATTCTGGACATCAAGTTTCCAACTAAAAGAACTCAATAAACATTTTTGACTAGAATATTTGAGTAAAAGTATTCCAAGTTTTTATTTCATAAGACTGAACAGTTCCAACCCCACCACCTCACTTAAGTTAGGTATTCCACAAACTCAAGCACTGTGAAGATGTTGTCCCTGAGCTAGTCAGCGCGGATGATGACATGAAAGCTAGACTGAATCATTTCTTGGTAGTTAAAAGGAAAGGAGCAGAATTAGTTCTGCATCCCAAAGCTTACAGAATTGGCTGTCAATGGATTACTATAGCAGAATGAAGACAGGTGGGTGCTCATCAAGAGAGTACCACTTCTGCCTGATTGGACATCGTAATTATATTTCTTTCATGATAACGTCTAGAGAAGAGAAGATCTGACAATGAAAATGTTCCAAATGGTGAAGTAGCATGTTTGAAGAAGAACTGAGGAGTAATTTCGAATATAGTAACATCTTAAACAATCTGTCCCTGATTTGCAAATTTAGGACAAAGAGAGTAGTGAATCATTAGGAAGATTGCAACATATAAATTTATTTCTTCAATGGACTGTCATAATGACTGCAAAGAATCAGCAATTTTGTGGATCCATGAATGTTTCATTTTACTGTGTTGCAAATCCAAACACAGGGAGGCTGACTTGAGTCATAGGTCATAGAGTCATACAGCATGGAAACAGAACCTTTGGTCCCACACCGACCAAAAATCTGATCTGGTCCCATTTGCCTTCATTTGGCTTATAATCCCTCTAAACCCTTCCTATTCATGTACCCATCTATATACCTTTTAAATGATGTAATTGTCTCCACCTCCACCACTTCCCCTGGCAGCTTATTCCAAAACGCACCACCCTCTGCATGAAAAAACTGCCCCTCAGGTCACGGTTAAATCTTTTCTCTCTCATGTTAAATCTATACCTTCTAGTTTTGGACTCCCCCACCCTGGGAAAAATAATTTGGCTATTCACCCACCCCTCATTATTTTATATACTACTATAATGTGCCCCCTCAGCCTCCAACATTCCAGAGAAAAAGCCCCTATTCAACCTCTCCCTATAGCTCAAATGTAACAACATTCTTATAAATCTTTTCTGCACCCTTAGAAGTTTAACACTATCCTTTCTAAAGCAGAGTGACCAGAATTGTATGCAATGTTCTTAAAGTGGTCTCACCAATATCCTGTACAGCCAAAACATGATGTCCCAACTCCTATGCTCAATACGCTGACCATTAAAAACAAGCATGCCAAATGCCTTTTCCACCATCCTGGTTACTAGTACTCCACTTTTGCGCACCTGACCCATAGGTCTCTTTGTTCAGCAACACTCCCCAGGGCACGACCATTAACTAACTGTATGTCTTCATGTTGTAACACAACATATGCCAGCCTCTGTGATACATGCATTCGAAAGGTTGTCACCTCTCTGGGTTTTAAACAGATTTCAACTCTGCATGCTTACTGTCATTATTTCTCGACAGAGTTAAACAACTCCGTACTTTCTACAAATTATAATGGTTCTGTCTTCTCTCATAATTTTAATCAGGTTTCGCTTTTGAATTAAGTAATTATCAACCCCTTTTGATGCCTATAATCATGTGTCACTACTATCTCTAGCTGGCTATTCATTTCTCTATCTGTACCTTACTTCAGTATGGTCCCTTCATATGGTCTCAACCTTACTTCAGGGCTTAATGTTTGGAATGCCATATTGAGCTTCTTCACATAGGTCTGTGAAGGTTCTGATGTTGCATGGTGCACCGGTGTTAATCTGAAACCTTATGCGAAACTGACATCGTCCTTCTGTAGTCCTCATACCAAAAGTCATTAACTATCACCTATTAACCTGACTCAACCAACTTGTTTTGTGTTGTACTCAGAAACTTTGGTGGATACCTCTTTATCTGCTCATTGTGTTTTCTTGTGGCTGTACACTTGTATGCAACATTATTTAACATCTTGCAGAGAGAATTTTGCTTTCGTACCCCTCGCCCAACCCAGTGTTCATGCCTCTTTCTCCTTTGCATGATGCCCTCCATAGTCTGTTCTTGGTCAATGTTTATTCTGTCCTTTGAGTCTGGACTCGCTGTTAACATAATGAAAGGCTTGGCCCATTCTGCTTGAATACGCTCAAGCTGCTAAATTAAAACCTCAGTGCTTCTCCACGTCAATTGGTATCCCAAGAGTAGTTTTCTCCTCTTTCAGCAGATGTGCTCTAACTGTGGGATCTCTTCTACTTAATAGTATCTGTTGTCTTTTCAATTCATACTTAGATTAGCTTTCAGTTATGCAAATTCGCAGAATTCTGTGAACTGAGTTAAGGAAGTCATATATTGATCATTGGCCTATTTTTCAACTTGAGTCATGAAGTGGCACAGTGGCACAGTGGCTAGTATTGCTGCCTCACTGTGCCAGGGAACTGGATTTAATTCCAGCTTCAGGTGACTGTGGGACAATTGCATGTTCTTCCTGTCTCCATGCAGGTTTCCTCCAGTTGCTCTCGTTTCATCCCACAGTATAAAGATGTGCAGGTTAGGAGGATTGGCCATGCTAAATTGTCCCTAGTGTCCAGGAAATATGCAGGGTTAGCCATGGTAAATGTGAAGTTATGGGGTTTAGGGTAGGGTAGGATGGACTTGATGGGCTGAATGGCCTCCTTCTACACTGTGGGGATTTTATCATCTAGTGAACATATGTCAACAAAAATTGTATTAACATAGGTTCAAAGTTTGTCTTCATGTTTTTGGAATACACTTGCTTCCTAACAGTAATAAGAATGTGGCTTGTTAACAGATCCTTCACAATTTTGTCATCATGTGTGGAACATTGATGAATTCTGCTTTGTATTACCTTTAATTTCAATCAAAACTGGGAGAGGAAAAGTTCGAGCCATTGTGTCTTACCCAATATTTCAGCTATGACACGTTTATTTGTTTATTTTTAGTTTCTTTCAGGTTCTTGTAGCAATTTTCATAACTTTGAACATTCCTGTGACTGTCAGTAGCTGTGATTTCTTTCTAAAATAAACTCATCAACAGTCAATCACAGCTCCACTTCTTACACCTTGGGCTCTCAAGACAATTCTAGCCTTGTGCTGTGATTTTATTGAAACTGTTTGGAAGGTGGCAAACCCCATTCAGTGCTTGATAACAGAGGGTACCAGGCTAAAATAGCCAAGAGGCACATTAATATAGATTGTTGTGTATATCTCTAATAGTGGCCATTGGAAAATGTCATGAAAGAGAGTGAGGGGCAAATAAATACAATCTTCTAGCTATTATAGAAACACAGTGAAGAAGGAGATCAGATTTAGAAAATTGAATGTAGAACATAGAATGGAACAGCACAGGGACAGGCCCTTTGGCCCACAATGTTGTGCCAATCATGATGCCAAATTAAACTAATCCCTTCTGCCTGCAGTTGGCCCATATTCCTTCATTCTTTTCATATTCATGTGCTTAAGTAAATGTCCCTTAAACACTTCTATCGAATCTGCCTCCATCACCACTCCTAGCAGTATGTTACAGACTCCAACCACTCTGTAAAAAAACTTGCTCCTCACACCTCCTTTGAACTTTCCCACTCTCACCTTAAATGCATACCCCCTGGTATTTGACATTTCAATTCTGGGAAAAAGATTCTGATTGTCAATACTATCTATGCATCTTATAATTTATAGATTTCTATCAAATCTCCCCTCAAGTGTGCATTTCTAGCGCCACACTTTTCAACTCTGATCTCCAGCATCTGCAGTCCTCACTTTCTCCTAATCCAGGCTGCTAATAACCAAGCGTGAGGCCGTCATATCAAGAGACCCACTCAAATATAAGGAATCCAAGTATGACCTTTGCAGAGCCAATAAGACAGCCGATCCAAATACCAATACCGATCCAAATTAGAGACCCAGACAGACATCCAGCGACTATAGTAAGGACTGAATGACATCATAGATTCTAAAAAGAGACCTATCCCTCTCAGATTGTCTCAAAGCCTTCTATGCTCGCTTTGAGCAGAATTTTGGTGGAGAGGTAACACCTATTCCAACAAGTCCTGTCGAACCTATCCCAACAGTCACTGCATCAGAGGTCAGATCAGTTTTCTTTTGTGTGAATGCAAGAAAAGTGATGAGGCCGTGCACTCAGAGCATGCGCAGGTCAACTGGCAGAGGTCTTCTCAGACATCTTCAACCTCTCCCTGCAGCTGGCCACTGTCTTTTCCTGTTTCAAGACGGCTAACATCATCCCTGTGCCTAAGAAGGCTCATGCACTCAATGACTACCACCCAGTGGCCCTACCTTCAGTGGTCATGAAATGCTTTGAAAGGCTGGTCATGACATTAATCAACTCCAGTCTCCCCACTACTTTTGACCAACTCCAATTTGCCTATCGGACCAACAGATCCCCATCAGATGCCATATCACTTACCCTTCTCTCCACCCTGGAATATCTTGACACCAAGAACAGCTATACAAGAATCCTACTCATTGAGTTTTGAGAAGATTTGTAGCTCAGGTTGACATCGGATTGCTTACTGAGCTGGAAGGTTCATTTCTAGACGTTTCATCACCCTACTAGGTAACATCTTCAGCAGGCCTCCAGGCGAAGCACTGTTGATAATTCCTCCTTTCTATTTATATGTTTGGGTTTCTTTGGGTTGGTGATGTCATTTCTCGTGGTGACATCATTTCCTGTGGTGATGTTATTTCCGTGTCTTTTTCTCAGGGGGTGGTAGATAGGGTCTAACTCCATGTGTTTGTTGATTTTGTTCTGGTTGGAATACCATGCTTCTATGAATTCTCGTCTGTCTAGCTTGTCCTAGCATGAATGTGTTGTCCCAGTCGAAGTGGTGTCCTTCCTCATCTGTATGTAAGGATACTAATGAGAGAGGTCATGTTATTTTGTGGCTAGGTTGTAGCATAAAAAAAAAGGAAACACACTCCATACACAAGAAAGGAAAGCACTGGAAAGACTAAAAAAAGATAAAAATATTGTCATCCTACCTGCAGACAAAGGACGCTTGACAGTCATTCTCAATCGAAGAGACTACATTGAAAAAGCGAACGCACTACTTTCAGAAACCAACATTTACTAACAAATAGCAATAGACCCGACCCCACAACTAGAGAACCGAATCACCACCCTACTCAAAAAACTTCAGAAATCTGGAGAAATAAATACGACTGACTTCCAAAAAATGACACAAGACGGATCCAACACACCACGCTTCTATGGATTACACAAAATTCACAAACCAGAAGCCCCCCTCAGACACATAGTTTCGCTACCTGGAACACCAACTTACAGATTGGCCAAGGAGCTACACCAAAGACTAAAACACTTAGTAGAAGATTCATGACACTCCATCCACTCAATCCAAGAATTCCTGAAGACTATCAAAGACGCTCAGATAGAAGAGGATGAAACAATGGTCTCCTTTGATGCAACAGCCCTGTTTACATAAATCACCATTACCCTGTCCAAGGAAACACTGACTACACTATTAGAAGACCCAAAGACACATACACCAAACACCACTAACTTCATCAGCAAGGACAGTATCGTCAAGCTAGACCTATGCCTTACTACACACTTCACCTTGAACAATAAAACTTACACACAAGTCAACAGAACACCCATGGGATCTCTGATATTAGGGTTCTTAGTAGAGGCAGTAATGCAGAGACCTAAACAAACAGCTCTGCCAACCATCCAACCCAAACTTTGGGTCCACTACATGGATGACACCTTTCTCATCACTAAATGAAACAAATTAGAGGAAACCTTCAAGACCATCAATAATATCCATACTGGCATAAAATTCACTAAAGAGGAGGAAAACAACAACAAACTACCATTCCTGGATGTCACAGTAGAGCAAACAGCCAATGGGGAACTTCAAACCAGCGTCTACAGGAAAACAACACAAATGGACCAAATATTGAACTCCAGAAGCAATCACCCCAACATCCACAAACGAAGCTGCATCAGAACATTATTCCAATGAGCTACAACACATTGCAGCACAGAGGAACTACGCAGAGCAGACGAAAATCACCTATATAGTATATTCAAAAAGAATGGGTACCCAATGAACTCAATCAACAGATTTCTCAGCAACAAACCAAAACAGACAAAATGCATCCAGAAACCCTAACCACTCTCCCCTACATCAAAGACATCTCAGAAATGACTGCCAGACTAATCGGACCTCTTGGCATCATGGTAGCCCACAAACCCACCAACACACTAAAACAGCAGCTAATGAACTTGAAAGACCCTATATGGACAACAAGCAAAACTAATGGTATTTACAAAATACTGTGCAAGGATTGTAACAAACACTACATTTGACAAACAGGCAGAAAACTAGCCACCAGGATACATGGACATCAACTAGCTACAAAACAACATGACCCACTCTCACAAGTATCCTTACATACAGATGAGGAAGGACACCACTTCAACTGGGACAACACCTCCAACCTAGGACAAGCCAGACAGAGACACACACAAGAATTTCTAGAAGCATGGCATTCCAACTGGAACTCTATCAACAAACACATCGAGTTAGACTCCATCTACCACCCCCTGAGAAAAAGACCCGGAAATGACATCACCACAGGAAATGACATCACCAACCTAAAGAAACCCAAACATATAAATAGAAAGGAGGAATTATCAACAGTGCTTCACCCAGAGGCCCGCTAAAAATGTTACAAAACTTCTGGAAAGAACCTTCTAGCTCAGCGAGCAAACCTCCATTCAGATCCTACTCATTGACTACAGTTCAGCCTTCAACACTATTATCCCCTCGAGACTGATTACTAAACTGAGTGGGCGGCACGGTGGCACAGTGGTTAGCACTGTTGCCTCACAGCGCCAGAGACCCGGGTTCAATTCCCGCCTCAGGCGACTGTCTGTGTGGAGTTTGCACATTCTCTCCGTGTCTGTGTGGGTTTCCTCCGGGTGCTCCGGTTTCCTCCCACAATCCAAAAAATGTGCAGGTTAGGCAAATTGGCCATGCTAAATTGCCCATAGTGTTAGGTGAAGGGGTAAATGTAGGGGAATGGGTTTGGATGGGTTACGCTTCAGCGGGTCGGTGTGGACTTGTTGGGCCGAAGGGCCTGTTTCCACACTGTAAGTAATCTAAATCTAATCTAATCTCGGACTAAGCCCCACTCTCTACAACTGGATCCTCAGTTTCCTGACCAACAGGCCACAATCAGAGAAAATTGGGGACAATATTTCATCCTCACTAACATTCAACACTTGAGCCCACCAGGGAAGCGTATCCAGTCCCCTACTGTACTCACTGTATACCCATGACTGCGTTGCCAAATACCAGATTAATGCCATTTACAAGTTCGCTGATGACACCACCATAGTCGGTCGAATCTCAGATGGCGACAAAACAGACTACAGACGGGAGGTGGAACACCTGGAAAAATAGTGCTCTGAGAATAACCTTGCTCTCAATGCTGGCAAAACCAAGGAACTCATTATTGACTTTCGATGGGATGTTATTCATGCCCCCCTACACATTAACAGCACAGAGATGGAACCAATGGGGAATGTTAAGCTCCTGGGAGTGGTCATCCACAACAAGCTTTCTTGGACTCTTCATGTGGATGCAATGCTTACAAAGGCCCAACAACGTCTCTTCTTCATCAGGCAGCTGAGGAAATTTGGCATAACGGTGAACACCCTTGCCAATGTTTACAGGTGTACCATCAAGTATCTGGTATGGCAAGTGTACCATTCAAGATCGGAGACAGTTACAGAGAGCAGCGAACTCAGTCCCAACAAACACAAAGGCCAACCTCCCATCTATAGAATCTATCTACCAGGCCCGTTGTCAAGAAAAGGCCACCAGCATTCTCAAAGATCCATCCCATTCTGGCAATGCTTTTCTACAACCTCTACCATTGGGGAGAACACACACACCAGCCAGTTTCATAACAGTCTCTACCCTACTGTTGTTAGAATACTGTTGTTAGAATAGGACTCACAAATTCTTAACATTTGCCTGTACCTGTGTTTTTGTTTTTGCCGCTATTTACCTATTATTTACTTATCCATGCTACTTAACTATGTGATCTGCCTTTTCACTGTGCCTAGGTACACGTGACAATAAATTCAATTCAATTCAGCATTCTGGCAAATCTCTTCAGCACCCTCTCCAAAGCCTCCATATCATTCCTGTAATGTGGCAATCAGAATCGAACACAATACTTTAACTGTGGTTTAACCAAAGGCTTACAAAGAAGCAACATGACATAGATTAATAGACTGTACAGCACAAAAACAGACCCTTTGGTCCAACTCATCCACCCCAACCAAATTGTTGCATTTGCCAACATTTCCTATAAACCCTTCCTATTCATATATCCATCCAGATGCACTTTAAATGTTGTAATTGTACCAGCCTCCACCATTTCCACTGGGAGCTCATTCCATATACACACCACCCTCTGGATGAAAAAGTTGCCCATTAGGTCCCTTTTAAATTTTTCCCCTCTCATCTTAAACGTTGGACCATCATGACTCGCACTCAGTTCCCCAACCAATAAAGGCAAGCATGTCATACACCTTATTACCACCCTATCTACTTTCGTGGCCACGTTTTGGGAGCTATGGACTTGAAACCCATGATCCCTATGTACATCAATGCTGTTCAGGGTCCTGCCACTAACTATACATTTCTTGAACATTTGATCTCCCAAAGTGCAGCACCTCACACCTATCCAGATTAAACTCCATCTGCCATTTTTCTGCTCATATTTACAGCTGATTCATATTCCACCGTATCCTTTGACAACTTTCTACACTATCCACAACGTCATTGACCTTTGTATTATTTGCAAACTTACTAACTCACCAGCGACATTTTCATCCAAGTCATTTATATATATCACAAAGAGAATCGCTCCCATTATGGATCCCTGCAGAACACCACTAGTCACAGACCTCCATTTAGAAAAACACCCTGCCACCACTACCCTCTACCTTCTATGGGTAATGTTCTGGATGTGCCTATCATGAGGGATCTTGTCAAAGGCCTTACTAAAATCCATGTAGACAACATCCACTGCTCTAATCCCATCAATCACTTTTGTCACCTCCTCAAAAAATTAAATCAAGTTATTAAGACATGACCTGCCCTGCACAAAGCCATTCTGACTGTACCTAATTGGGTCATGCTTTTCCAAATACGCTTAAATCTTATACCTAAGAATTCTCTCGAATAGCTGATGTGAGACCCACTGATCTATAGTTTCTTGGATTATCCCTATTTCCCTTTTTGAACAGAGAAACAACATTAGCCACTTGGAGAAAGTGAGGACTGCAGATAATGGAGATCAGAGATCAGAGCTGGGAAAAGCACAGCTGGTCAGGCAGTATCCAAAGAGCAAAACAGTCAATGTTTTGAGCATTAGCTCTTCATCAGGAATGAAGAAGAGCTTAAGCTGGAAACATCGGCTCTCCTGCTCCTCGGATGCTGCCTGAGTAGCTGTGCTTTTGCAATGCTACACTTTTCGACTCCAACATTAGCTACTTGCCAGTCTCTGGGACCTCTCCAGTGGTTAGCAAGGATAATACAAAGATCTTGGTCAAGGCCCCAGCAATCTCCTTTCTTTCCTGTCTATTAATCTGGTTCAGATGCCATCAGGTCCTGGGGACTTATCCACCTCTTCAAGAGACCCAACACCATTTCTTTCTTGAACTCAAAATGCCCTAGCATAGTAGGATGCTCCTTACAAATTTCATTATCTTCCATACAAATGCAAAGTTGGGAATTAAATATTCAGGGATCTATGACTATGACTTTTCTAAAAGGCAAACGGGAAGGAAAATGTAGTGGAGTAGCTTTATTAGTATGAAATGGAATAAATAGAACTAGGGACATAGTCTAAAAATTAGGACCAGAGCATTCAGAAGATACGTTAGAAAGCGTTTCTACACACAAAGGGTAATAGATGTCTGGAACTCTCTCCCACAAATGGCAGTGGATGCAGAATTAGTTGTTCATTTTAAGTCTCAGATAAATTTATGTTGAGCAAAGATATTAAGGGATATGGGCCAAAGACCCATATGTACATAAGGCGTGATTTTATTAAATGGTGGTTTGAAGGATTGAATAGCATGCTCCTATGTTCATATGTCCCTAAGTACAATTGCAAGAAATTATGTTGGATGATATGGAATCCTTATGGGCATAGGGAACAAATAACAAGAGGAGTTGGTGGGAGTAGTCTACAGTTGCTGTTTTGTAGGACAGAGAATAAATCACAACATAACAATGGCATGTATAAAAGGCAGTACACAAATTATGGGTGACTATAATCTTCACATACATTGGGAAAGTCAAATGGGAAAACACAGCCAGGAGGACAAATTCATAGATTGTATTTGGAGCAGTATGTCATGGATCAAAATAGGAAGTAAATTATTTTGGATCTGATAAGGTGCAATAAGGCATGCTTCAGAAAACATCTGAGTAAGACTTTAGGAAGGGGATAAATCAACCATGGTTAAACAAGGAAATTGAGTTAAGTGTAAATTTGAAAGAAAAACATACAATGTGGCAAAGATTAGTGGTAAACAAGAGGAAAGAAAGTTTTGAAAGCCTACAAAGGATGACCAAAAAGATAATACAGGAAGAAAATAAATGATGAGGGCAAACTAGTGAGTAACATAAAAGCAGACAGTAAGAGCTTCTTTAAATATAGAATCATAGAATCACTACATGTGGAAGCAGGGCATTCAGCCCATCGAGTCCATACCAACCCTCCCTTCCAGACTTACCCCATCTCTGTAACCCTGCATTTACCATGGCTAATTCCCTGCATATCCCTGGATACTGTGGACAATTTAGCATGGCCAATCCACCTAACCTGTACATCTTGGACAGTGGGAGGAAAACAGGTCACCAAGAGAAAATCCATACAGTCATGGGGAGAATGTGCAAACTCCACACAAACAGTTGCCCAAGGGTGGAATCAAATCTGGGTCCCTTGCACTGTGGGCAGCAATGCTAGCCACTGAGCCACCTCGCAGTCCTGAAGAAAGAAAAAGAGAAGCCAAAATAGGAAGACATATCTTAAAGAACAAGGCTGAGAAATAATAATGGGGAATCAGGAAATGTCAGAGGAGTTGAATAAGTTCTGTGCATCAGTCTTCAAACTGGAAGACATTGCTAGCATTTCAAAACTAGTAAATAACTAAATGGCCTAAAGTGGGTGGGAGAGACTAAATAAGCATAGGATGTCTCACCAGAGAAAATATCCTAGGGAAATTAAAGGGGCTGAAGTCTGATAAGTCTCCTCAACATGATGGGTTGCATCCTAGCATTTTAAAAGCAGTTGCTATAGTATATTAGGTTGGATAGAGAATTGAGAGAAAGTGAGGGCTGCAGATGCTGGAGATCAGAGCTGAAAATGTGTTGCTGGAAAAGCGCAGCAGGTCAGGCAGCATCCAAGTAACAGGAGAATCGACGTTTTGGGCATAAGCCCTTTGGCTTACTAAAGAAGACCAGGAATTGAGTTAAAGAGCAATTTTCAGAGTGGTATATTGTAACTAGTCAAATGCTACATGGATCAGTACAGGGACTACAATTGTCTATAACTGTGGTCTCCAGCATATACATTGCAGAAGCCTCTGACAATCGGTTTCACCACCTGCCCACATTCCCTACGTGTATTTCTGGCAGTTCATCTCGCTTTCTGCCTATATTCCTTCTTCATGCATACCTCTGTTCTCTCCTTCACGCACATTGGTCATTCATGGCACTGCATGACCTCCTCTTCCAGAAGCTATATGGCCAGGGAAAAGTTCACGCTGTTAACAGCTTGTAGCATTGTTTTTCAGTTTGGTCCAGTTGGACTAGCATTGCAGGGTAAATTAAGTTCTATGGTGCAATACAAATGAATGAATAAAAAGTATACTAGGCACTGACATGTGAAGCCAGTATATTACAGTCCTAGAAACCTACCAGATTATTCAGCCCGTTATGTCAAGGCAAACTCTACTACAGGAGTTCAGCTAGTACAACTCCTCTGCCTATTCTCTGTAAACATTCAGTTTTTTTTCTTCACCTGCTTATCTAATAGGTCTGTGCAGTATAAAGACAAACTACAGGCAACACTGCCATGCCTCATACCCAATATTTGAGCAACACAAGCAAATTAGGGCCACCAAAAATCAATCTTGACTACAGGAATGACCTCCAGTGCCTCCTCTCTTGAAAGCAGCCAGTGACATTCTGGATGATCCAGAAGCCTACCTGCAACAATGACAAGCTGCATAGTGATGTCACGAACTACAAAGTGAAGCAATAATGATGAGTAATGAACCTGGACTATTTAAAAAGAAACCAAAAATATACAACTTCCACACAGAATGGGAAATAAACGTCTGTTCACAACTGTGGAAGAAAATAGTATTTGTCTTATATGTTACACCAAAGTGCGTCAACAATTAAAAAGAGGAATGTGGAACAATGCCACACAACAATGCTCAGTTCAAGGAGATTTTCCTTTGAACTGCATGCTTTAGATAAAGACAGTGGATGAACTAATGGCAGTTGTGAAATCTCAAAAGGCATTTTCTTTTCCTAAATCAGCAGCACAAAGGCAAGGCCTGCACTGAAGATTTATTTTGCATTTGTCATCTTCTAGCAAAGCACGAAGAATCATTCACAGATTACCAAGGAATTAAACAAGTGATGACTGTAACTGTTGACTTTACATTCAAAGACTTAAAGGGGAAAAAAGAAACAATAATGGAAATCTAAAGAATATCATTTGATGCTGAACAGTAGCAAGATGAGTGGAGTCTTTGTTGGAAGATATCTTTCAACAATTACAGCAGGATCTAAAGGATTGTAAATGCTTCTCACTGCAGTTTGATGAATCCATCAACATGACTGACACAGCAATTGTTTTTGTACACATGGTTTTTAGGGACATAACAACTAAAGGGCATGTTATCACCCTTTTTCCCTTTAAAAAGAGACCAAGAATTGAAGATATCTACAACAAATTCAAAAGGTACATGTCTGAGAAAAACATTCCGAGCATGTGACTGGTTTCTATCACAGCAAGAGGATTCGCAGTAGGGTTAAAATCAACTAGGTAAAAACAATGACTGCAGATGCTGGAAACCAGATTCTGGATTAGTGGTGCTGGAATAGCACAGCAGTTCAGGCAGCATCTGAGGAGCAGTAAAATCGACGTTTCGAGCAAAAGCCCTTCATCAGGAATACAGGCAGAGAGCCTGAAGGGTGGAGAGATAAGTGAGAGGAGGGTGGGAGTGGGGAGAAAGTAGCATAGAGTACAATAGGTGAGTGGGGGAAGGGATGAAGGTGATAGGTCGGGGGGGAGGGTGGAGTGGATAGGTGGAAAAGAAGATAGGCAGGTAGGACAAGTCATAGGGACAGTGCTGAGCTGGAAGTTTGGAACTGGGGTGAGGTGAGGGTGGGGGAAATGAGGAAACTGCTGAAGGTCCACATTGATGCCCTGGGGTTGAAGTGTTCCTAGACGGAAGATGAGGCGTTCTTCCTCCAGGCGTCTGGTGGTGAGGGAGCAGCGGTGAAGGAGGCCCAGGACCTCCATGCCCTCGGCAGAGTGGGAGGGAGAGTTGAAATGTTGGGCCACAGGGTAGTGGGGTTGATTGGTGCAGGTGTCCCGGAGATGTTCCCTAAAGCGCTCCAGGAGGCGTCCAGTCTCCCCAATGTAGAGGAGACCGCATCGGGAGCAACGGATACAATAAATGATATTGGTGGATGTGTAGGTAAAACTTTGATGGATGTGGAAGGCTCCTTTAGGGCCTTGGATGGAGGTGAGGGAGGAGGTGTGGGCGCAGGTTTTGCAATTCCTGCAGTGGCAGGGGAAGGTGCCAGGATGGGAGGGTGGGTTGTAGGGGGGCGTGGACCTGACCAGGTAGTCACAGAGGGAACGGTCTTTGTGGAAGGCAGAAAGGGTGGGGACGGAAATATATCCCTGGTAGTGGGGTCTGTTTGGAGGTGGCAGATGATTTAGTTTATGCGAAGGTTGGTAGGGTGGAAGGTGGGCACCAGGGGTGTTGGTTTCTATCACAAATGATGGTGCACCAACCATACTTAACACAAATGCAGGCTTTGTTGCATTTTGCTGACATTATCCTGATTTCCCCTCTTTTGTCAATTACCAATGTCTAACCAACTAGCAAGCATTAGCAAATAAGGCTATGGATTTTTCTCATGGAATGAAAGTTGGTGTTGAGATTGTAAACTTGATTCGAGCAAGCCCCCTTCAGTACCATTGGTTTAAATCCTTACTCAACACAATGCTGTCTACAGTGAACTAATTCTCCATGCTGATGTGAGATGGTTAAGTCAAGGAAAGATCTGAAAAATATTTTAGACTGAATGTCTGAATTTGTCACTTTTCTGAAATCAAGGTATGCAGTAAGCTTTCAGTCAAAGTTGCTCAACTTCAGGTTCCTTACATTCATAATGTCAAAATTGAAAGAGCTGAACTGTGATCTGCATGGAAAGGACAGAGACTTTGCACTATGATCAGAGCTGTGAAAGCATTCAGATTAAAATTTAGCCTGTTGTTCCGTTCAATTAAAAAATGAAATGCTGCAATACTTCCTGACTCTGAAGAAAATACTAGAAAACTCAAAGACAAAAATAGTTCCATCTATAAATCTTCTGTGTACTGCTGAAGAAGTTAGAAGAGCAAGACAACAGATGATTTAAGGAATTAGCCGCGATGTAACAAATCCTAATGTTTGTCTCAATAATGGATTCCTGGGCAATGGGGTACCTTCAGAGATGGTTTGTGCACAGTTAATTAATATTCCCTTGGAAGGCAGGGCAAACAAGTCCTGAGTTCATTGGATAACAAAAGAAATAAAAATTATGATTTAAACTAAGATATAAAACATAATTGATAACCAGGCTGAATTTAATAGTTTCAGAGTCATGTAAAAGCAAATCAGAAAAGCAAAGACGTGACTCCAAAAAGAATTTCAGCTAACAAAAAACAAAATTCCAAATGTTCCTTTAAGCAAAAAATTAGTAAAGGTGTGATGAAGGGCTGAGTTGGGACCAAATAGGGGACATATGCACGCAAACAGTGGGCATGCCTGATGTATTAAATTAATACTTTGCATCTGTCTTTAAAAAGGAAAGTGAAAGAGGAAATTCAGTTGCTGGAGGGCTTAAATTGATGAAATACTGAATAGGTTGTCTATACCTAAAGTGAAGAAGGAACCAGGATCAGCCAAGATGCGTACTGAGGGAAGATTGAGAACAGAAATTGCTGAGACACGCTCAATAATTTTTTTATTTTTGTTAGACTTGGGTGGTGAAATAGGATTATAGAATTGCAAATGTTATATCCGTTTTCAAAAAGGGGTGTTAGGATTAGCTAAGCAACTACAGATCAGTTTAACTTCAGTGGTTGAGAAACTTGTGAAAACAATAATTCAGAGTTAGAGTTGCTTCAACAAATGTGATTAAGGATAGCCAGCATGTTCATCTAATGTACTGGAAGTTTATCGGAGGTAAAAGTGTTCAATTCTGGCTGCCTCATTATAGGAAGATTGTGGAAGCTTTAGAGAGGGTGCAGAGGAGATTTCCCAGGATGCTGCCTGGACTGGAATGCATGTCTTATGAAGAAAGGTTGAGGGAACTAAGGCTTTTCTCATTGGAGTGAAGAATGGTTAGAGGCGACCTGACAGCAGTGTACAAGATTATGAAAGGCATAGATAGAGTGAATAGTCAGAGACTTCTTCCCAGCCAGAAATGCCTATCACAAGGGGCATAATTTTGAGGTGATTGGAGGAATGTTTAGGGGAGGTGTCAGAGGTTGGTTCTTTACACAGTGAGTGGTGGGTGCACGGAATGCACTGCCAGCGATGGTAAGAGTCAGATACATTAGGGACTCTTGGATAGATACATGGATGATAGTAAAATGAAGGGTATGTAGGTTAGCTTGATCTTAGAGTAGGATAAAAAGTTGGCACAACATCAAGGGCTGAAGGGCCTATATTGATTAGGGAAATACTATTGATGTTGTGTATATGAACTTTCAGAATGGATTTTTTTTTAACTTATGAGCTATTCAAGGTCATGGAGTAAGAGAGTTCAGTAACAACATAGAAATAAAATTGGAAGAGTGATAGGAAACAGAATAAATGGCTAAAGCATATTCTTTTGGCTGGTAGCAAGATTTGCACTGGAATCTTTCAAGGGTTTGTGCCTGGACCTTGCTTTTCTTAACAATATTATTGACCTCAATCTTGGTGTATGAGGCACAACTAAAAATTATTGTTGATACAAAATTTGGAAAATTGTATGTTGTGAGGAAGACAATGTAGAACTTCAAAAGATCAGAAACAAGTTGTTGGAATGGGCAGACAGGTAGCAGATGTGGATCAATGTGGAAAAGTAAGAGATGATACATTTTGCTAAGATTAACAGGGAGAGACAATATGGAATAAAAGACACAATTCTCAAAGGGATGCAGAGTGGGACCTGGATATACATGTGCATAAATTATCATGGGACAGGTGAGAGAGTGATTAATAACACTTACACTGTATAGTGTATAAAGCATACATGTTTTATTAATAGGGGCATGAAATAGAAAATCAAGGAGTTACATTGAACATGTATAAAATACTGATTTAATCTCAACAGGAGTACTGCATTCAGTTTTTAGCACTGCACTTTAGTCTCCTTCCTATCAGAAAGATGTTGTGAAACTTGAAAGGGTTCAGAAAAGATTAACAAGGATGTTGCCAGGGCTGGAAGATTTGAGTTATAGGGAGAGGCTGAACAAATTGGGGCTGTTTTCCCTGGAGCATTGGAGGCTGAGGGGTGACCTTATAGAGGTTTATAAAATCATGAGGGGCATGGAAAGGAGAAATAGGCATAGTCTTTTCCCAGTGGGGGAGGGGGGGGGGGGGTGTTGGAGGGTTGGAGTCCAGAAATACAGGGCATAGGTTTAGGGTGAGAGGGGAAAGATATAAAAAAGACCTAAGGGGCAACGTTTTCATGCAGAGGGTGGTACGTGTATGGAATAAGCTGCCAGAGGAAGTGGTGGAGGCTAGCACAATTGCAACATTTAAAACGCATCTGGATGGGTATATGAATAGGAAAGGTTTGGAGGGATATGGGCCAGGTGCTGGCAGGTGGGACTCGATTGGGATGGGATATCTGGTCGGCATGGACGGGTTGGATCGAAGGTTCTGTTTCTATGCTGTACATCTCTATGACTCTTTCACAATGTGAAGATACTAGCTAAAGTGCAGAATAGGTTTTTTAAAAAATCTTTTGTGGGACATTGGCATTGCTGGCTGGCCAGCATTTATTGACCATCCCTAGTCATTGTGAGGAAGTAGCAGTAAGCTGCATTCTTGAATCGCTTCTGTCCATCTGCTGTGGATATTCAAACAATGTCATTTGGGAGGGAGATACAGGATTTTAACCCAGGGACAGTGAAGGAACAGTGATACCATTCCAAGTCAGATTGCCTACTGGTTTGGAGAGAATTTGCAGGTAGTGGTGTTCTCATGAATCTGCTGTCCTTGTCCTTCTAGGTGGAAGTGGTTATGGGTTTGGAACGTGCTGTATAAGGATCTTTGGTGAATTTCTATAGTGTATCTTGTTGCTACTCAGCATTGGTGACTGAGGGAGTGGAAGCTTTTGGATGTGATGCCAATCAAACAAGTTACTTTGTACTGGATAGCAGCAAATGTCTTGGATGTTATTGCAACTGCACCCATCCAGGCAAGTCGGGATTTGTTCATCACACTCCTGTCTTGTGCGTTGTAGATGGTGGACAGGCTTTGGAGAATCATTAGCTGAGTTAGTTACTGCAGTATTCTTAGCGTCTGATCTGCTAAGAACTCACGATATAATTACAGTGACTATGAGTTCAGTTGAGTAGCTGCTCAAGGTAATGCCAGGATGTTGACAGTGGAGAATTCATTGATGGTAACACTACTGATTGTGAAATGGCGATGGTTAGATTGTCTCTTGTTGAAGATGGCCATTGCCTGGCATTTGTATGGTGTAATTGTTACTTACCATTTGTCAGTCCAAGCCTGGATACTGTCCAAGTCTTGTTGGATTTGAACATGGATTGTGTCAGCATCTGAGGAGTTGTGAATAACCCTGAATATTGTTAATTGCACAATGAACATTCCCACTTTGACTCCATGGTGGAGGGAAGGTCCTTGATGAAGCAGTTGGAGATAGTTGGGCCTGGGACACTATTCCTGCAGAGATGTCCTGGAGTTGACAGCCACCAACCATAACCATCTTCTGATGTGTCAGGTATGACTCCAAACAGAGAATGGACCAAGAGGTGAGGTAAGTTTCCATTTATGTAAATAAGTTGGAGAAACTGGGATAATTTTCCATGGAAAAGAGAAGGTTGAGACGAAATCTAATTTAAGTATTTATAGCACAAGAGGGGTGATCAAAGTAAAGAGGGAGAAAAATACCTACTTTTGAAAAGATTGAGAGTAAGAGATTTAATTAATGAAAAGTAAAGAGACAGGAGGAAACATTTTCTCATACAGTGAGTGGTTTAGGATCTAGAATACATCTAAAGAAGGGTGGTGGCAGATACAGTCAAGACACACTAAAAGCAATTAGATAGTTCTTTGAAAAGGAATATTGTGCAATGTTAAGTGGATACGTCAGGAGAATGGCACTAGGTCATATGCTCTCATTTGGAGACCCAGTACAGACATGATTGGATGAGTAGCTTCTTTCTGTGCTGTAATAATTCTGTGATTCTATGATTGTATCCAGACATACTGTTCAACAGCCATTTAATGTCATGGGAGAAGGTTATGGAATAACAGGAAAAAAAATTGAAGGCTAAAATTCCTTTTGATTTCTTCAGATGACTAAAATTATTGTAGGACATCACTTCCACCATGCTTAAATTACTTGATATTTCACTTCACTACAGCACGCAGAGTTAAGACCCAGCCTACAAATGAGCAACTTGTTCCAGAGTTGTATCATTCACTGGGAACAGAAGTAGTATCTAATATGTAAACTAAACATGTCTTCTCCAATCAATGAAACTGACACATACATATTTAACAACTTACTTCAAATCTATGTGTCTTTAATAGATCAAACATTTTGAATCTGTCGTGCTCACGTTTGCTAAGCCAGAATCTTTCTTGGATTGCTCCTCTGAAACTTTTCCAAAGGCTCTTATAACACCCACTATATGATGTAGGAATTTGACATTTCATGATTAATTTAGTTCAGTTGTAATCACAAAGTATATTCATTGATTTATCAAAATGATTTTGATTAACTGTAACCAATGCAGATTTTAATAATTTAATATCATGTAACTCTACTTAATCTCATTTGACAAAGAAATGCACCATGCAATTTTGAAAAATGCCTGTTTGGTTCATTCTATTACACACAGCCAGAATTGTGAGAATGTGCAACATTCAATGTTGAAAAAAGCAAAGTTTACATCCTATCAGCTCATTAAATTCTTATCAGGGAACAGAGGAAGACTAAGAGGGAGCTACTGTAGGAAAAAAAAGCTGTGTTCTACACTGGCTTTGTTTTAATTCATAAATGTTGTCTTTGTAGTAAAATTAACTTTATAATGATGTTTTTAAGTTTTAACTATAGAACTTTAGGACTCAAAATTGCTTTGACTAAACGTAGATGAATATATCACTAGCTTGGATTTGTTGTTGGTCTGTTCGCCAAGCTAGCATACGTTTCGTACCCTTTCTATACCCTTTCGTACCCTGCTGTACTGTTCTGCTTTGAATTTATGTGGTTTTGTTTGAGCTGTTTCCAGTTGGTCCCAGTTCAGGGATTTCCTCAGCCTCATTTTGCAAGGAGCCTAATTTAACTTCAACCTCTGTGGTCCTTTTTATATTTTTATAGAAGCCTTGCCTTGACATTATTTGCAAGTTTACACTCAAAATGTATTTCCCCCTCTTAATTTGGTCATCTTTTTTTTAAAACTTTCCCAATCGCCCTCTTATCACAAATCTTTGCTATATTGTTTGTTTTTTCTTTCAATATAATGCAGTATTTAAAATGCAGCCTAACTCAAGGTTTTACATAAAGATAAATTTCTTCTATACTTTGTGCTAAGTATTCTTTATAATGAAATTTAATATCTTATTTGCTTGGCTGCACTTTCTCCCACGAGTCTTGAATCTTTAAAGAATTATAAACTGTAACTCCAAGATCCTTTTCACACAACTTTTATGTAAAGGGCAAGCATAATTTGCATCGGTTCTGTCAAGATGCGTATTATTATCTAAATGAATTAACAT